>NW_009624881.1:0-13262 GCF_000690535.1 Cariama cristata | reverse complement strand
CGGGCCTTGGGCGCCCCCCGCCCCCAGGCCTCTCCTCCCGGGCTCCAGGGTCCCTCAGCCCCGCGCACCGGCCCGGGGCCCTGGGACGCCTGCTTTTTAACAGATCCTCCCGGTTTAGTCCCGGTAATCGTTCCCTGAAGGCCTGGGGTGAAACCTGCGCTCGGCTCTGGGATGCGGCTGCCTTAGCGTGAGGCATTAAACCGGAGTTTTTCCTCAGATGAAGTTATCCGCAAGCGACTTCTGATCGATGGCGATGGTGCTGGTGACGACAGGCGGATCAATTTGTTGGTGAAGAGTTTCATTAAGTGGTGTAATTCCGGATCTCAAGAGGAAGGGTATTTGTTTTCTGTTTTTTTGTTTTGTTTTGTTTTTGGTTTTGTTTTTTTTTTAAGTCTTGAACCTGATTAGCTTGCATTTCAGTGGAAAACTGGGCTTGATGCGTTTTGAAAAGATCCGTGTTAAAATGTATACATCAGCTTTTCGGTATGGCTCTGTGGTGTTTTCAGTACAAACACCGAGCGCTGTGGTAGGAGATGAGGACTAGAGACGGGTCAGAAATTACTGAAGGCTGCAGGCTGTATCATGAAATCTGCCAGTGCTGCTCAAATACCCTGAGGATTGTCATGCCGCTGCGTGATCTGTCTGGGAGTCCTGCTATTATAACAGGATCATGACTCGAATATTTTAGTTGGCAGTTCTGCATTTGTTCTGTTAGGGAAGGGTAGTACTGCTTGTATTTCTGCTGCTGTGGTTCTCTTGTTTGTGTTTTGTTTTTTTTTTAAACAGGCTAAAGTAGTAAGAGATGAGTGAGAACGTGGTGTTCTGCTGTGGGGTCCATAGTACTACTGGATATAAATTCCCGGAGGACATATGTAACAATTGTGTACAGAGGAGCACTGCAGTATTAAAATACTAATCTCCGTGGTCACAGAGCCAGCTCTAGCTGGCAAGTTTATAAGCCGCGGATCAGTCTACCCAGTGCTTTAGTACTCACTTTACACCTATAGGGACATGATGGTGGAATTAATGGGGGCAATTTTTCTAACTGCACTTTCAAAAAACTATACATTGAATCTTTGAAATATTTTGTTTATTTAATAATTGTTATTTAATTGTTCCTTATGCTACATGAGGCTTTGTTTTCTTGTTTTGTAAAGGTAGGGGGTATTTTTATGCTGTTTAGGAATAAATATCTTGTCTGTTTTCAGTTACAGCCAGTACCAACGAATGCTGAGTACTTTATCACAGTGTGAATTTTCAATGGGAAAAACTCTTCTGGTGTATGATATGAACCTGAGAGAAATGGAAAATTATGAAAAAATCTATAAGGATATAGGTAAAGATGAGAAAATATTACTGTTTTCTGTTTGACAATTTCTCTTTTATGAACAAGCTCGAGCCAGTTCTGGTGAACATAATAAATACATATGATGAGTGGGTTTAGGGTGTTTTTTTTTCTTTTTCTTGATAGGTAGCACTCATACATATGCTGTAAGAATCTTGTCACTATATAAAATACATACAAATAAAAGCTTTTTTAACTTATTGAAGTGTAGGTAGTTTTGAAGCTGATGGAGCTAGCATGCCAACATGTCACAATCGGCTCTTTATCTTTTTATAAGTTAGCAGAATGGCTTGTTGACATGTATTGTTTGATTTCAATATAACTGTATACTTTTTTTTTAAAAAGAAAATAGTATAGCTGCAGCACATGAGAAGATTTCTGAATGCAAAAAGCAAATCCTGCAAGCAAAAAGGATTCGAAAAAATCGCCAAGGTAAAGAGCAATATTGGTATTTACATTGCTCAGTTTCATTATCTTTTAAAATACATTGTATTAGAAAACAGATTCCAAATTTTTAAAAGTGCAAGGGAATATACTGGCGTCATGAATACTACATTTAGTCTCAGAGGTTCCCACTACTGAAAATTTTTGGTGGATGAGTACTGTGTCCAGTTCTGGGCCCCGCACTTCAAGAAGGACGTTGAGGTGCTGGAGCGAGTCCAGAGAAGGGCAATGAAACTGGTGAAGGGCCTGGAGGGCAAGTCTTATGAGGAATGGCTGAGGGAGCTGGGGTGGTTTAGCCTGGAGAAGAGGCTGAGGGAAGACCTTGTCACTCTCTACAACTACCCAAAAGGAGGTTGTAGCGAAGTTGGGGTCGGCCTCTTCTCCCAGGCAGCTAGTGACAGGACAAGAGGGCATAGTCACCAACTGTGCCAGGGGAGGTTCAGGTTAGACATTAGGAGGCATTTCTTCACAGAAAGGGTCATTAGGCATTGGAATGGGCTGCCCAGGGAGGTTGTGGAGTCCCCATCCCTGGAGGTGTTCAGGAAGACTGGACATGGCACTTAGTGCTGTGGTCTAGTTGACATGGTGGTGTTAGGGCAAAGGTTGGACTCTGTGATCCCAGAGGTCTCTTCCAACATAGTTGATTCTGAGAGGTAGGCAAGATTGAACCAGTAGGTCTCAATGACATGCAACATCAGGAGAGACTAAACAGTAGTTCAGAGAGATGTTTTCAGGCCAAAGAAAAGCAACCAAAAGCATCCTGTCACAATTCAGGTGACTTGAGAAGAACTAAGGCACATTATTAACAGCAAGACAAGAGTTGAATAGACTTATACCCAGTGCTGAAGATCTGCAAGTGTATTCCTTCAGCTCTTAAGGGAGGGTAGTATCTCGGCATACACAGAGACAGTGGTGCCAGTTACACACCCAACAGCTCTGTATGTGTGCTTAGTGAATACCTGTTATGAGAGGTGTATTTTTTCCCTACTCTTAAAAGTATGTGCTGATAATTTCAATTGAAACTTAGAGCATTTCCCTGTGAAACTGTCTTATCAAAAGATTAGCAATCGAGGAGAAGCAAGAATTTGTTTTTTCTTGACAAATGAAATGCAAAAAGAAAATGTTTAAGAGTAAGACAGATGAAAGATTTGAAGTACAACTGTTTGATCAATTTTGTGGATAATTTTAGACTCAACTGGGAATTAAAAAACCTTAACCAGCATTAATGCAGGATGTATTCCAAAATACCAGGATGTAAATTCTTGCATTTACACAAGCATAGGTCTGAAATGTTTGCTTTTTGATATGTTCTGTCCAGCCTGCAGCACAGATTTTTCCATGTGAATGAGGTAGTTGGCATACGTACAATCTTACTGTCAGTAAATGGCTATGTTAGTTGCCTATATAACCATAACATTGTTCTTAATGTGTAATACAGGTTTTTTTTTTAAAAAAAACCTGTTTCTCATGCAGCATTTCATACTTTTTTCTAAAAATCTTAAATGTTTTTGTGTAACATCTTATCAGCACCATTTTCTGTACATATACATTAGACTGTATCTAAAACCAATGCTTATGAATCATACACAAAAGACCAAACGTGCAGCAATGCAGAGCTATCTAAAGGTCATGTTGTCTGGCCTCATCCTTTGCGAATCACTAGCACTGGGTAAGTTTGAGTGAGTAGATAATGGCCTACAATCATATCTGTAGTTTATTAAAAATCTGTTTTGATGTCATCGTCTAGTTTGAAATGTTATAGCACGGTTTATATACATTTTTATATGTGTATATTTGCAGGTAGTTTTTTATATATGTATGGTGTTATGTACAAGTTTGAAAAATGTTAGGACAGTTTTTCAAGAAGGAGACAGAATCTTGTACCTGATTTTTTTATTCTTGAATCAATACTTTCAGAATTATTCAGGCTAACTATTTAAATTTCTTTCAGAATATGATGCATTGGCCAAAGTCATACAGCACCATCCAGACAGACATGAAACACTGAAGTAAGTATGAGTCTACTTTGAATTATAATAAGGCAGTAAGCTAGAAGTTACCAGGTTTGACATGTCCTTGATTTCAGTTTGACCTTTCCTCGCTTTGCTGTAACTTCTTTTGACACAAGAAAAACTTGGGTTTTGTTTTAAAATTATGCCCTTATCAGCTTTCTTTAATTAATCTCCCATCTGTATGGGTTCAGAAGCTTTGCTAATCATTTTGTAATTGAAATTTTTCCATTATTAAGGTGAATAAGTGAGCTCAGATGTAAATGCACCTCTGATGTTAGTTTACCAGGGATGAGTTGCTCAGAACAGAGAGTGGGGAAGTGCTGTAAAGTGCGCCAGCAAGGGATTCAGTAGTCACACAAAATACATAACACACGAGCAAGTAAGGTGGAATGAGAGAAAGCAGGAGAAAGCTCTTAGGTTTTTATCTTTTCCTTCTAGTAGTTCCTGCATGCCCGGTTATAAATTACTACATTGCGTACCACAATATAACCTGCCCTGGCACGCAGGTTAGACCTACCAGTTGTCCAACTCGTCTTGCATGTAACTTACAGCATTGCTTGTGTCATTGTTGGATTTGGATCGCTATCTGTGCTTTTGGGTCATTTTGAGCAGTTGTGGCGAGATAATCTTTTTAACTTTATCAAGCTACAGAAAAATTGCAGGACTCGTTGCATCTATGAGTTTGTTCTTCTTAACCTAATTAAAGATGTAGTATGGAGTTACTGTTCTTAAGTGCAGCTTGTGCCTATCCTGTTGCCCACTTTCAGTGAAATTGCAGAAGGAGACTGTCTTTTCACATTCCGTTGTCTTTCATAGCAAAAGGAAGATTTTTGATTGTATTATTACCCTAATAATAGAATTTTAATAGCTATAAGCCACTAAGGATATTTCACACATTTCTTTCTTGTATGTTGTTTTTCTGTGCCTTGATTTCATTAGCACAACTTTGATTATTCCAGGCAATTCTCATGAGGCTTGACTGCTTCTTACTTCATTAGTCAGGCATGTGCCATTTATCAAGTGAGGCTTCATAACAAAGAATTATCAAAAGTGACGTTTTTCAGATAAATCAATTGATTAAGAATGGAAACAACTAAATGATAATACTTTTCTTCCTAGAAGATGCCAGGTTGTTTAGGTTTGGAGGGGTTGTTCTAATTTTGCTTAACATATCCAAGCATAAGTTTCTTAAGGAATGCTAGAAATGGTGGTAAGTTACAGATAGTAAATTTGGCATTTTGTCTTTTCTTAAACTTAATTTTGTAATCTCTTTAGGAGAGTGTATTACAGTTAGAAATAGCAGTGTGTTCATCCACTGGAACACTGGCTACAGTGTAAGCCCTTTTGTCCTTAGTCCTTCGTACCTGTAGTCAAAGACACAGACTTGAACTATAGCAGTGTGTGATCCCCCATTTTACAGATGGGGAAATAAGACATAGTAATAGGATGGAACATTTTTAAAGGGCCCTTGGTACATAGGTGTTTTAAATATAAGAACTAGATGAAATTTTCATCCAATGTTTTAATTACACGGCTTCCTTTCTCTCCAGTTTGAGAAAACTATACAGAAAATCATACTATGAACCAAGAAGGACCACCCTTAAATCAGAATGGAGGAAGCCTCACTAACAATGTTAGACTTTTCATGGAACTCTTAATCACTAAAAACACTTGAGAAAACTTCTTGTGAGGAGAAATGTCATGGGTTATTGCGAGAGTTACATTTATAGCTTTTGCAGGTTATATGGCACAATAGGACAAAGTTCAGAAAAATACTTTCTGTATGCTTTTAAGGGACTGTTTCTTGGAACAACTAGTCATACAGCATGAAAGAAGAGAAGCTGTTATCAGCTTAGTCACAAGTAATGCGCAGGAGCCAATTCAGGAAGTGACAGGAGCTGAACTACTAAATGGCAGTGCCCACAGTGTAATTAGATGCAGTATCAGAAGAGCTGTTAAGAGGACCAAGAAATGACACCGAGTCTTAGAAAAGGAGACACAAAAATGAGAAGGCTAGGCAAAGATTCTCTGGAGTGGAAAGTAAAAAAGTAAATTTCCAGATGTAGCATGGATGTTACTAGAAATAAATTGCATGTCTTCTTGCAGTCTGCTTATACCTGACAGCACAGTGTAAACAGCAAGATTTGGCCAAATGGAAGTCTTTCAGAAACTAGAAACCAAAAACTAGCAAAATCACTGTATGAGCCTATAGCCTGTTTCCATTAAAGGAAGGGATAATACCACACCCTGCCCTCTTTCAGGCATTCCCTTCAAGGTACCAAGCATACTGGCTCAAAAAAAGACAACACCCTCAGGTACCACTAAAACAGACCTTTCTCCCAGCCATCCTGAATTACTTAGGACTTGGAGGCCTTTTTGTGGTTCCCAGCCCAGACTAGTTGCAGCAGCTGTGGGTGCTTCAGAAAAAAAAGTTTTATTTCCTTGCTGAGCCCTGTGTGGCCCTGCCTGCTAGTTAATCAGGGGTGGTCAGCCTCAATCCACTTCACCTTTAAAGAAACAGATCGTTCACATTGCATGGAGCAGAAATTATGGTAAGCATTAGCAGAAAAGTAGAAGGGCCAAACTGGAGGTTTGAGTGTAAGAGTTGACGCTCCATCCTCATTTGAAAGCTAGTGTACATTATGGTACCTGTTATTCTTTGCCCTAGTTCAAAAGGGATTGTGGTGGTCCATGGTGGGTCCAAGTGAGAACAGAAAACAATCAAACGCTTGCAGAAAGATCCCAAAGAGGTGTTGAAAGATGATGTATTTCAGAAGGATATGAGTAATAATGAAGATTTTAAGAGTTGCATGTTTCCTTTATCTCTTAATGCCAGAGGCAATCAATTAAAGTAAAAGCTAGCATTTGAGAAGGAAATGAGTATTTATATGGATCACAGTGTTAAATTCCGTGGGCTGAGGCATAAGCTATCTCATGTAGTTTCATCAAAAATGTGGATTATTCTACATATGCCTACTGTAAAGTGTACATGTTATCCAGTACTCTCTTTGGTTAGGCCATTGTCAGAGATAAGGTCCTTGACTGTGTGTGGTCGACTGTTGTGTCTGGGAATTGTTGTGTTTGTATATTGGGTATGTAAGTTTATCAAATATGTTCTCCGTGCTGATGCTGTGTTTTTATTTAATCTACTCATGTCAACATAAAAAAAAAATCTCTGAAGTAGTGAAGCCTATGAAAATGCCATAGGTGTTTAATATAACCTGTTCCTTTAACTTTCGTTGTATGGTCAAGTAAATAACATGTTTGTGGCAAGACTGAATTGTAACGGTCCGAATGTCCAGTGTACAACTGTATTCCAGCTTGGAGGCCTTGTTTTCTGTAAAAAGTCCTGAAATAACAAGTTTATGACATAGTAGTTCAGCATCTATGTGAAGTGGACTTTCCTCTGTGTAATTTCATTTGTTATGAAATTTGTTTACCTATGCTGTTTGTTCAATGGTTCTTTTTCCTCTACTTAGTTCAAATCTATTTTGCCAGAATTTTACAGAACTTTTAAAAAATACTATGACAATTTCTTTTCAGGCAGCTAGAAGCTTTGGGAAAAGAACTGCAACATCTTTCTCACATCAAAGAAAACGTTGAAGATAAGGTAGGTTTTTCATAGAGATTGTTATATAATAATTTATTAGGAACATAATTAATGGAGACTCTGCTATGGGTTGTTTGGCTGTATGTTCTCTGTTTCCTAAAATATGTATTTTATCATTCCAGTTGGAGCTGAGAAGAAAGCAGTTTCATGTTCTCCTGAGCACCATCCATGAACTTCAGCAAACCCTGGAGAGTAAGTGGGGTTCTTAGGTAATATATGTAACTGGGTTGAGTTTCAGCGGATCAAAAGGAATCAGAGCTTCCAGCAGTGGGCTAGCTATGTGCAATTGAGGTTGGTGACCTCTTGCATCGGCAGCATGTTTTTTCCCAATAGTAGGCCACAGCCTAAGACTGAACGGAATTTTTTTCTTCTACAAGCTAGCCACTGTGTAATTTCCTGACTAGCTTCAGGTTAATCTGTAGGCAACAGACTGCTTTAAAACATGGGGATGTAGAATAGCAGAAGGTTGGTTTTTTAAAACAGATAAAAGTGTTTCTTACAGAAAAGTATTATTGTGCATATTTCCAAACTTACTTGTATAATTCCTGTTTCAGTAGTTTTGAATGTGTCACTGCCATCATGGTATCGTTTGAGACTTTTCTAAAAAGAAATTGGAATACAGGAAAGCTAAATGACTTACCTACTCACTGAGTCTGTAATAGAGCAGGGACTAAAACCGTCATATCCAAGAGCTAAATTCAGGAATTTAGTCATACTCATCTTTTGTCATACAAATACTTAGTATTTTTAAATCGATGCTTATTTTTCATGCTGTAATATGGATAATATTGTTTAAAATATTATTTGCTGGATATTTGCTGTGTCTTTCAAAGATGGAATAATTGGTATAGCCTTTGAGCGTGACCTGATTAAGTACATAGATGGCTATAAGAGCAGACTTTCATTCTCTAAGGCCGTCTAGATCTTCTTAAGCAGAATGAACTGTTAATCCTAGGTGCACTTTAGCAGAAGGTTATTGTTCTTAGGTGTTACTAATACTTGGTTAAGTATTAGTCTCTGAAACACATTTTCATATGAAAGTATACCTTACCTTTCAGCTTCTAGGATTTTGTGAAGGAAGTAACATTTTAGTGGAAGGCACAGCTTCAGCTTGAAATAAATAAACCATTAATAGGCAGAGAGAAGCCATGTAGTTTCAAGCAATCTGGTACTGTTTGCTTGAATTGATACTACAGGATTTACCTCATGTTTCCTGTAATAGCTGTTACACATAACAGCCCTAAAAGCTTTGAAGGATTTTTTTCATTTGAACATAGCATTTTGTATAATGGGATACTCAACTACACCTTTAAGGCAATCAGCATAAAATATTTGTGGGACACAGCTCTGCAATATAGTCTGTAAATACAACCAAGCATGTTTGACTAACAGTAATATTGCATTTCAGATGACGAAAAACTTTCAGAAGCTGAAGAATCTCAGGAAACTCAGATGGAAACAGAGACCAAACAGTAGATGTAATATGAAGACTGACCATACTATTGAAGAATGTCCAAGTGTCTTCACTTTGTGTTGAAACCAACAGTAAGAGAGATGGAGCCGAAAAAGTTTTCTACTGCTTCTGTGAATTTTTATACAAAAATACTTGTTTTGCTTATGCTTCAGGGAAAAAGAGTTACAGATGTGTGCAGACAGGTACTTTGCGTTAATCCACAAACTTTGTAATTTGTGACAAGAAATATATTTTGTTTTACAAAGGATGAAGTTTCTGCACAGTACTTGTGAACTAAGGTGTTTGCAAAGCATTGTCAATAAAAGATGTTTACAAAGACTGCCTGCTAAAAATAGGAAATTGAACCTGATAGTAAGGGCTCCTTTTCTTACTTGACATTGGACTGAGGGCAACGCATCTTTGCATGAGTCCCAGCTTCCACACCCTAGTCCAGACGGGACCTAAAACTGAACTAAGTAGGGTCTTAATTTTTCAAAGCAGCTTCCGTTTTAGAACTTACCTGTGACTAGACACTAGAATTTGCTACTTTCATATGAAACAAATTACTTCTATAGAATTAATGCTTGTCAAGGGGTGTAAAACAACAAAAAATTTACTGTACTAGCTTTACTTTTTTTCGTAAGGTGATGCGAAGAAATGCGATGATCTGAGCCTCGCTATGCTGTGTTCTGTGCAACCACATCAAAAGTCGTATTTTGAAACGACATGTTTAAAATGGCAATTTGAAAGCTTTGTTCTTGTAGAACCAGGAATCTAATCCTGATACTATTTATAATCTGCTTCTGGATTTTTATCTGTCAATTGACTATTATGAAATATATCGTAGTTCCTGAAACAGATGGTAGAACCCTTCCTTTCTCATTATGACAAACGGAAGCAGTAGTGCAGCAATCACCACGTTAAAGAATCTCAGATACTTTTATTATTAATAGGAAAGGTGGAATCTATCCGCCTGGGTCATCCTGCAGTCCGAGCAGTGTGCTGGGAGGTAGGAAAAACAAGTTTCAACCTTCCCAACAAGATAAGAGAATTGAGTATGCTCAGCTCTTGTAAGGCAGGCAGGAAGGAACGAGGGGCAGCAGTAGGTCATGTCACTACCTGTTAGCAATGTTCTAAAAACACTTGTTACATCAAGCTTTCCGATGGTTTGGGTAAAGGGAACACATTTTGGATCACACTCAGACTGTCATAAGCATATGTGGTTGAAGTAAAATAACGATGTTATACAGAATAGAGCCTCCTCATCAAACTGGGTGACAGCTGAGGGGGATTTTCAGGATCATGACTTTGGACTTTTATAGTCTAAATGCCATATAATTCCCACTCTCAGTGGCTGTGGCTCTATGTGCATTGGGCTGAACAGACAGATCTGAGCTTGTTTTGCTCGCATTCCAAGTTTGCTAAAGGCAAGCCAGCTGAACAAGAAGTCACACAACTTCAGTAGCGCAGTGCTGCCTTGGACTAATAAGCTGTCAAAAGTCTTCTAGTTCACAGCTGGTCAGCTGAGAACACAAGGGAAGCTCAGGTTTGCCTGATAGAGCCTGTGTAGACATGCAGTGCTTCTCACGCACTTTACATTTTGTAATCTGGGGGGAGCGGGTAAGCAAACAAAAGGGATTTAATATGAAAAATACACTGTCAAAAAGTATTTAGTGTTCTGTGTTTTTTCCCCTCCTAACAACAGTGAATAGTAAAATATTTTGTAAGGCAGCAATACTAAATTATTGCCAAATCAGGGAGGAGTCACTTTCATGAACGTATGAAGATCATAAATGACAGTCTCAAGACACTTTTAAAGCATATTAACATTTTTTGTGGTTGAAAGGCCCTCCCTGTGAGCTACCGGGATTGTATTTTGGTGCAGAGGTGGATGATAGTTACCAGCTAAAAATGGTCTCAGTAACAGCATTGTCATGAAAACCTCAAATTTTTCCATTCATTGGTCTACGCAGTTCTTTGGAAATTATTTGGATCACTCAAGTATCTTATCGCAGAACTTGTGCTGCTCTGTATAGAACCAGACCAGAAACATGCCAATGCGTGAGTCTGTCCCTCTGCTAAGGAATACATACACAGAAACAAAAGTTATATGGAAGAGAAGCAATATGAACACACGGCAAAGTAAGGTGTATATTCTAGTTTGAATTGCAGTGATGCAATCTTGAAAAGAAATTACTGCCCTAGAAAATCAAGTCACCCTAGAGCAATGTGGCAGCAAGAGGGTGATGTCACCGTGCCGCCTTGGAGAGCGACATCCGTTCGTTGCAAATGCAGCCTCAGTGGGACATCCGAAATACTTGCTCCTATTTTTTTCGGTATTTATACCTCTAGCCTCTTGAACATTACATTTGTACTAAAAGAGAAACAAAACCAAATGAAACTCTAATACTGGGCAACGTTTAACCTGCTGTGTTACTAAGCCCCAAGTTCCAGGTTCAAATCTGCTCTGCCTATGTTGGAAATGTGTATCTGCATCCGCTTTATTCTTCTATTTAAGTTTTCTTTATGTCCCGTTTCCAATGCACAGATGATAGTTACTGTTTTATCCCTGCCTGGAAAGCTGTCCTCTATGATGCCACTTAGCTGCATTGACTCTAAATAGACATGTATAAAAAAATCTGTAAGTACATAAACTCAGGATCCCAACGACACTATTTAAATAAGAAATCTTTCCTGTGTTTATGGTTTACCTTGCCCCTATCTGAGCTGAAAGATGATTAAATGCCTAAATGCTCCATCTTAATGCCATTGCCATGTGGATGCAAAAAATACAAGCAGAAAGAGAGATGCTGAAGTGATAAGCTGACATTTTCTGTGCCAGGACTTGTTTTTCTGTCCTCTCCAAATGAGAGCGGTAGAGGGGGAGTGGAACATCAGACGAAATTGGTAACTTGGGCAGAATTTTTTAAGAGAGATTTAGTGAGCTCCATGGAGGGATAGAAGAAGGAAGAGAAAGACGGTCACGGTGACACACTGCCAAGCGATGGGCTATCTCTGAATGGTAATTTGAAGACAGCTGCAGCCAGCAAAGAAAATTGCAAAAAAATATGTCCCAAAGATTTATGAGATAGCAATTATTCATTATTTTAGATACTTGTCCTGTAAGTTTTCCAGCTGTCACAGCTGACTTGCACCATGCTTTCCCCAGCTCCTTTACTCAAGTCTCAGGTGGTTCTCCTTTTTTTGTGAGTTTTAAAAAAAAAAAAAAAAATTCAGAAATACAGGCAAGTACTGTTAGTTTTGCTCTGGGAACCTGCGTGATTTTTATTTTCTTGAATACATGCATTAGGGAGATACTATACTAGTGTATGAGCCACTTTATATATGTGTATATGCATGCAACAGACCCCAGGGAAAGCAAGTTACCAATAGAGAAGCGCTCTACCTTTCACGCTTCATCCTGGTGGTCAAACGTGTTCTTGGGTTACCTCAGCCTTCATTTCCCATGTCTATTTTAGTAAACATTATCATCTGTGTTGCAGAAGTCCCTAGAAGCGCCATTCGCAGCCCAGGGCCTGCGTGTTGCTGGGCACCATGCAAAGGCAGAACAAAAAGGCTGTTCCTGCCCGGCTCTACTGGGCAGCACCACAACAGCCGGGACGCAAAGCCGGGCCTGGAGCAGAGCGTCCTGAGCAGAATGTGCACCGCAGCCTGCCTGCAAACACCCTGATCTTCACCCTGGCCTGGCGTGATTCACCTGCCTGCTATCAGCGGGCAAGAAGCCAGCAGGAACCGGCACAGCATCACCGCGTGAGGCTGCTCAGTTACGTGCTGAAGGCACTTGGGGAATGGGATGCCAGGGCTGGGGACCCAGCACATCCCTGCTGACAGGACTTGGCATCCTCATGTCAAGGAGCTTCCCAGGTGTTCAAGAGTAATCCTAAAGCCGGGGACACAGGATCCCGTGGTCTTTGTGCAGGTTAGCAGAGTCCTGAAGGGAAGGATGAGGGGCCTCACACCTCTGTGCAGGGTGAAATGCTGGAGGGCTTGCTCCATAGAAAGAGGAGAGCTAGGTCTGTCCTTGCTAAAGGTTGTGTCGGGCAGTCGCTGCTGGTGTTGCTGGCTGAATGGCAGGAGCTGGTATTAGAGGAACCCATGAGGAAGGAACACGGAAGCAAACTCGTTTTTCTACATCTGTTACATTTGTGGTTTGGGTTGCTTTTGTGCGAGTCCACACGTTTAGTTTACACAAACTACGGCAGCTCCCGGGAGCCAGGCAAGCCGGAGCTGCCAGCGAGGCAGGGCGCTGACTTACACCGCCCAAAGGTTCGGCCCCATGGGCTTGGGGACACCTCTGAAACTCGCACCCAAAATGATTCACCGCTGCACAGACAGGCACCTACTGAAGTACCGCAGAGGCAGGAGGGAGAAGTTAGT
>NW_009624880.1:30741-42502 GCF_000690535.1 Cariama cristata | reverse complement strand
CCCAGTACGTATTCAAATGTTCAGGCCAGAACTAGGTAAGAAAAAAAAATATTTCTCATTAAATATTCTGAAAAAGACGCTGATATTTTCCTCTGCTGTGGGGATTAATCTAACTATCCAGTGCTGAACAGACTGTCAGACAGAAACCGTGACCTGGAATATCTGAACACATCCTGAGCTGATACTGCCAGTCAGCTCATCAAAGAGCCTCAGTATTTGTATGCACAATGTCTGCCACACAATATGCCACAATATACTTGAATCAGCCTTTTGTTTTTTAGTTCTTAAGAAGTCCTTTCTCTAATTATGTGATTAAAATGTACAGTTTCTTCAGCCCCAGGGACAAGACCATTGTGTCAGGGTTTATGAGTGCACCTGTGAGCCACATTGGGTGAGAAGAACGATGTCAAAAGACTGTGTAGATGATGGCAGCACACAACAATATGGGGCAGCCCTTTTCCCAGGAGCACATTCTTTTGTTAACTACTTGCTCTCTCTGCTGCAATACTCTCCTTTGGCTTTATTTATTTATTTATTAATATTTTTGTTCATATTTCTGGATTTGGCCATTGAATTTTGACTGAACCAAGCACATGCAGTCTTAACCGTTTTACAGCTGTAGCTGTTGGTAGAACTCTTTACACAATGAGGGTAACTATCTTTTCATATATTATGTTTATTTTCTCTGTGTCTTATAAGACAGTATACTTTAGCACAGGAATGTACCTTGGTTTCCTCCAGTATTGATGAGGATTTTTGTCTGCATGTAAGCATGCTTTTTTTTTTTTTTTTTGTTAAAAAAAATAAAAAATGGAGGCGAATTGGAACAATTTTAGTCAGTATTGAAAAAATTACTTGCAGGACTGCATTTATGTTCATCACACCATAAGTGATTTTTCTCTCAGGAGTTTTTTTTACCTTCTGGAATTGTTAACTACAAAAAAAAATGTAGTCTTCCGTGCTGCAGATATGACAAAGCTTACCGTTTTTATTGTAGAATCCACTTTTATCAAATAGTTTATCCCTTCTGGTTAGTTTCATATTCCTTACTGTGAAAATATACTCACATTAAACATTTATCCAAGAAGAAAGAAAAAAACCCCAAACATAGGAACTGCTATAATAATATTGTTGTAACATTCTGGACTAAATGACTGGTAGTTGATATGGATAGTCCAGAAGCCTCACAGGTAAGATTTATGGAAGTGGCCATGCAGAGAAGAGTTTCTTTTTTTTATTCTTAGCACTTCATTATTTTCTTAATAGTGCTTATATATTTGTTTAGGTACAGCAGCAACACTTCTGTGTGCATGGGACAAGGAAAGAAATTACTGTGTTAGTGAGATGTCCTACTTCACAAATGAAAGTGAAGACAAGCATTTTTACTCTTCCCCTCCTCTGGCAAATAACCTGAGCCAGAAACTAATTCCCTTGACTTCTTATTATGAGCAGTTATTTTTTTCTTTCAAATAATCACCAGCTGGTAAGACCTTCCTTTCAAAAGCTACTCTCCAGTGTATGTGGCTGTGTTGCAAATAGCATACATATCACATGTTATGTTAATAATATTGATAGACTCTTCCTGCTCTAAGAGACACATCAGCAGTAGTAATTGCAGGTTAGCTCCTTTAAAGTTATCCAGTGGAGAAAGGACAACACTTGGAATATGTTGTCTAAACCAGCAGGTCTCCAGCTGCAGGAGTCACAGGATGTCCCGTAAGGGCAAAGGGAGGGTAGACATGCAAGGGCCCAGTCTGTCTCATTCTCCTGACTTCTGGTTTCTCTTTCTTCACTCCAAGTAAATATCACTGGAATGCTGATGGGAATGGAGTGATATGAGGCAAGTAAGGGTAAAAATAGTGGTTTGGAGGTCCTCCCTGTGTGCTGGGATGAAAAGCAAGTGGAGCTTTCCTTTCCTTGTTCCCTGCTTTGTACACTGGTGAGGATTTTGCTGAACTTCCCTCTCTTTACACAGCCTAAAGCATAAATTCTAAGGATGGCTCTCAGATTGACCTTTTGAGAGTATTTTCCATTGTCCTTCAGCTATGTCTTTTTATTTATTTATTTGCAGAGCTGTATGTGTGTGGATGAAAGTAGGGGAAGTTTTCTGGCACCCTTCTGCTCAGGATTTGCACTTATGAAGTTGTAAAGATCCGTAACTAAGCTGCTAAATCTAGTGAACTTTTCTGATCCTATTTCTGAGATTGTAATGTTGTCTTGAATGTAATTTGGAGAAGAAGAATGAATTGAAGTTTATATAATTGTTTTGAACAAAGTTATAAGTTAAATAGTTATATAACAATGGAAAACTGAATCAAATGAGACAATCCTACACTTAAAAAAAATATTTATTTGATCAATTCACAAAATTTGCTCTGGATTTTACTACTTAATTTCTGGGACTTTGACTCAGATCTGATGCTTTAACAGGTTTAGAGTGTATTTATGGATAATACAAAATAATGCACTGTATGTTTTTATTGGAACTGGCTTGCTATACATACTTGTTCTACAACATATTTGTTATAAAATATCCACTCAATGAAGTCAGTAAAACACAGTCAAAATGGGACTCCAGTTTGACTGAAAATTTATCCCGAAGGCTGACTTCAGTTTTCAGGGTGTGTAATATCTGAATGCCCATGTGAGTGACATACCCATCAGCTTTAATGAGATTAATAGGCCCTCTTTTAAACACAGAGTGGTTGAAACCTAAATGGAATAACAGAGGTAACTGTGATTTACAATTCTAGAAATTGTTTAATCTGTTTAATATTTCATAGGAAACCGTGATTTTATTTTTTTTTTCTTTATGGATTTATTTTGAAACAAGGGGTTGCACAATATTGGAATTTCATGTCTGTCATAACAAACTCTCATGTCCTGCTCCTTTTATAGCAAGCAAATTCTCAATTTATCCATTAAGTTCTTTTTCACTAGGGCTTTTGAGCTGAGCATTTGAGTATTTGTACTTGTGTAAGAAAGAAGGACATTGCTAGTAATCCTTCAGTTTATTGTTTGGGGACAAATATAAATGTGATGGTAATAAATGGTAATTTGGTATTAGTGTATGAAAACTTTTATTATGAATTGTGAATCGTATCTGGAAGAATTTGCCTCTTAATATTCCTCAATTACTGGTGGGATTCCTGATGGGAAGATATACAATAAAAGGGAAAAAAAAGTTTATTTTTTTAAAGAAAGGAGAGGCTGGGATCTTGTGATATTTGTCTCTGCATAGATAGCTCTTAATTCATATCAACAGTGTGAGAACTAGTGGATTAGGCATCACAGCGTAAATTGTATCTAATCTGGGAGAAAAAATTACAACATAGCAAACTATTCTGCAAAGGGCACTAACAATATGGTACTGAAACTATTCAAAAACACTTCAAATTCTGACAGAGCAAGTCAGATGATATTTGGGGAGTGGGCCTGAAAACTATATTGTCACTTTGTGGGGAGATTCACTTGCAGATTTCTGCCTCTTTAGGTTACAGGTCAGGCTTTGCAGAAACAAATTCATGTGTTCAATACTTTGACAGACTTGGGGATGATAAGTATTTTAGATTTCTTTTTTTTCCTGCTGCCATTTTAAAGGAAAAAATCCCAATGCTGTTCTGAGTACTTGCTAGAGCTTCCACTGTCGTCAAGCAAGTTTCAAACATATACACACATACAGATTTTTCTTAACTGCAGAGTTATCCTGTGACATTCAGGTTAAGCACCTGTGGTGAGGAAATAGTTTAGAAATCAGTCTGTTTCAAAGCTAACATTCCACTGTAATTATTTGATTTGGAAGGACGGCAGAAAGTCAGAAAGGATTAAGGCATGAAGGACATTATTATAAAAAAGAGGGTGGGGTAGAAAGGCTAAATCTAATATACATGCTGTGAACTCCTGACTGTCAGAAGGAGAGATTCCGATCAGGAATGGTTAGTTCCAACAGTGTCATTACCAAGCTTTCATTCTGATCTAGAAGTTGGCAGACAGCAATGAACTTCAAAATACATTTGGAGATAAGTGAAAGAACAGTAACACTGCTTACAATCTGCCCTCCTTTCTGCATTTTGCACAACAGACAACTGATACTTGTCAATCAATCTACCTGTAAGAGTATTGTAGTATTTCATGGAAATGTTTGTCAGAAGGGATCTCGGAGGACATCTTATCTGACCTCCCTCTCAAAGTGGGTCTCTGGCCAGCATTAGGTCAGGTCAGGCAACACTTTGTCTAGCCAAATCCTGAAAACCTCCAAGGACGGTGGTTCTGCAGCTTCTGTGCATAGCCCGTTACATCACTGCACTACTCTCACAGCTTGTCTCTCTGTCCAAGACAAACCTCCTAAGCCAGAATAGGCATTGCTCTTTGTAACACTGTTCCATACTACTGAGAGATGTTTTGTTATTTTTCTAACCATCCTTCAATTAGCTTATTATTAAATCATCTTCTTTGCCAGAAAAAAAAAAAAAAAAAACAACCAAAAAAACAACAAACCAAACAAGCCTAGTTCTTTCAAATCACCTTTATGTAACGTGAACTCTTAGCTCCTGACCATAGTAGCCCTTCCATCAACTTCCATCAGACCCATAGCCATTCCCTCAACTCTCCATTTTCTCCACATCCTTGTTGAACTGGGGTTGGGTGAAACTGGACATAGTGTTCCAGGTATGGCCCTCACTGGTGCTGCAAAGAGGGACATAGTAACTTTCCTTGATCTGCTGATAACTTTCATTAGTGTAGCCCAGCATGTGGTTTGTCTTGTGTGTGAAGAAGATGACACTATTTGCAAGCTCTTCATCACAACTTCTAGGCCCTTTTCAGCAGTTGTTTCCCAGACCGTACTAATGCATGGGGTTATTCTGCACCAGATGCAGAACTTTTCACTTCTTCATGTTGAACTTCATGAAGTTTATTCTGCCTTGACCTACAAGTTTCTCAAGGCCCCTCTGGACTGAAGCTCCACTGTTTAGTGTCATCCAAAGATTTGATGAGAATGTAATTACATTCTCTGCTCCCTCCACGTTCACCCATCCAGTCATTTCATCATGGAAGGCAATCAGATTGGTCAGGTATGATTTCCACCTGGTAAACCCATGTTAACTGTTCCTAATTACCTTTTTGGCCTTTATATTTTTTTAGAAATGGATTCTGTGAGGACCTGCTCCATGATCTTTCCAGGTAGTAAAGTGAGGCGGGCTGAATGATAGTTTCCCAAAGTCTTGCTTTTTAACTTTTTTGAAGATTGGTATAACCTTAGATTTCTTCCAGAGATCAGGATCCTCCCTCAATTGTCACAAGATTTGGCAGGTAAGAGACAGCAACTTCACTATCACTGTCTTTCAGCACCCTTAGGTAAACCTCACCTGGTCCTGTGAATTTTAATGTACTCACCCTTCTCTAAGTAGTTCTAAACGGTTAATTGTCTCACTTTTGGGTGTTCCTCTCCTTCACAATTCATGCCAGGACCTCATGTGGAAATCTGGAAGCAAGGTTTGCCTGTGAAAACTGAGGCAAAAAAAGGGAATGAGTATTTCAGCTTTTTCTGTAATGTTCATCACAGATTGCATCATAGATTCCATCTTAGGCCTTCCTATTACAATACCTAAATGTCCAGAGAATGCTATTAGGTTCCCCTTTGTGGCCTGTCTACATTTCCACTTTCTTTGTGCTTGCTTTATGCACTTAAGTTCATTAGATAGCTCAGGCAACTAATGTATGCAGTTCTTTTAAATGTGGTAAGAGGGAGACTTTTTGAGAGAGGTTAAGATCAACTCTCAGGGCTAGAGTAAAAGTCGTCTCCTATTTATATATGCAAAACAAGTCGATCAGATTTTTCTGAAGAAATTAGAATACAGTCAAGAAGCAGTCCCAAGGAATTTGCAAAATTTTGTTATGTATTAAACAGAGGTCATTTAAACCTGATGCCGTCATACAACTAAGTGGGTCTCAAACAATGTAAGAGTATTAGAGATAAGCTTATCTATTGCATTGTTTCCTCAGGAACTGGTATCCTAAAATCCATGCAGGGGTAAAATGACTGGAGAAAAGCAATTAACTTCCTACTTTTCAAAAAATTTACCAGAAGTAAATGAACAAGTAAATTTCAAATAGACAGTTCTTAGTTTTGTTTTCCTTTTCTCCCCTCCTCCTTTTTTCATGGAGCTTACGATTTAGAGCATGCAATTCCTTCTTACTTCAGTGTCATCTAGATCCAAAGTATCTTTTCAAGTCTCAGGTAAGATTTCTGAATCCTTGACAGATTCTTCAAAGGTTTTTTTTCTTTCTGAATTCAGCTCAGGGTTCCAGTGGGAGGATTCAGTGTATTGTATCTTGTTCTCTCTTGCCTTGCATGAGTACAAGCTGAGAACAAAGAATAGGTGAGCTGTCAGTTATCCCGTTTTTATGTCTGTTTTCCATCTGCTCAGGTCAGGTGCATGAAGACCAATTGGATAAAGCAGTGCTAGGTGCTGCACGCATGGAGTGTATGTGATACTTCTCTAGCTGGCTGTGTCAGATTTTGATAAATCAGGGCCACTGTGAGGTCTGTGTCCCTTTTTGCTGCCCCAAATTAGGTTTATTTATGACCACTGTAACACTCCCTTTCTGAGACACTTTGTTCGGAAGACATTTAACATGAGCAAAGTACCTCTGCAAACAGGATAGGCACAGCTTAAATTGCAAAGTAATTATTTAATGGCTAAATCACAAAAAAGGTAGTTACAGGTAATAGGCTATTACACTAACCGTTAATATTAAAGATGAGTCTTTGGTGTCCAAGCAACTATCAGATTGATGGGAAAGATCAGCTTCTGTTACTCCTTGGAATGGGCTCAACCTCAGTGTGGCTGAGTTGCCATCTTATGACTCCCTGTTTTTTCCTTAGGATTTTATACCTTTTTCATGTCAGTGCTTTTCCTCTTGAATCCTTGTGCAGTTAACTATTACTGTCTCAACAATCTTACCTGTTTCTGCAGTCTTACCTTTCTGATTTGGGTATCTCTGATCTATAGACTTCACAGCTCTTTCTCACAACTAAGCATTTCCTCAAAGGGCTGAGCCAAAGTTACCTAGCTGTGCTGCATCAAAACCAGAACTTGGCTCAAACACAGTTGAACCTCTGGAAGGAGTTACACCACTGGATCCTGAAGAGCCTATAAAAAACTAAAACCACACTTGCTTCCCCAGAATGTTAGATGTGCAAATGGCTTTTAATAGGTGGCCTCAGGCAGCCATACATTGGTGTTACACAAAATATGACACCAGAATTCTTGCAGGCTTGCACCCACAAACTGAGATTTCTCTACACTGCCACCCATCCATTTCTCAGCCTCTTACTTCCACTAGCTTCCCTTAAGAGGTCAGGGAGGAAACAATATAATTTAATGCAGCTCAAAGCATCAGTAACATATGAAGCCAACACCAGAACAGTGTCATATAGGAAGGCAGATATTCTCAGTTGCCTTAGGTCGTACTCCAGTCTCCCTTCCAGGCCCTCTTCCCCTCACGCATAAGTGCTCTGCCAAATAGAGGGGTTAATGGGGGCTATGCTGTGGCAGGGGATCTTTATTGAGTGTAAAAATGCAGTTGGCTTTTAAAACCGTAAAGTATTCTGTCTGTCTCTCCCAGGGAGTCACTTTTTCCTTGATAGCATAGCACGGTTCTGCATGAATTCTGCTTATCCTTCTCTCTCTGCACAGAGCAAGGAAGCAGCATAAATGAGCCATGGAAACTCAGGCAGTTTGCTGAATTTTAAAAATTCTTTTTGAGATTAAGATTTCGGTGCCCACAGTTTCATGTGTGCTAAGAAGCTTTACTAACAACTGAGTGCTGAAGCGTGACCTGGATGTCCCTTTTAGGTCATCAAAGACAGAATGATCTCAACCCATTTAGCTTTCAGGTTATGCATCGGTCAAGTGAATACTTACTTTGAAGTCATTTCAGCTGAGGAGGTTAAAGGTTGACATCTGCAGTTATGACTTGTATGTCCCAGTTTTACGCTCCTACTAGTATCACAAATTCAGTTTTCAAGTTTTCACCATAAGCAGTTGAACACATTTCTAAAAGTCTAGAAATAATTAGTCTTAATGTACCCTTACTCTTCCATTTCTTTTTTTTTTTCCTTTATTTTTGATGTTCCTTTCGTTTACTGCTTTTAAACTGATTATGAAGATTTTCTGTAAACAAATGATTAATGATATAATATTTTAATTTCACCTATTTTAGGGTGATATATCTATTTTCAGCTGAAAGATGCATAGTCTTTTCAGCTGGTTTTCATATATCCATAGAAATCCTATTCTAGTGAAACCTTACAGTTAACAAAATTGGCTTTTTTTCTATGCAATAGTTAAGAAAACACCTAATAAAACAAAAAAATCCTTCTTCCAATCCCCTTTATCAATTATGTGTTCACATAAAGATCATTCAGACTACTTGGGAGCAGTGTAGTGGTAAATGACAAATGAAATTTTATTGCAGTCTTTCACTGGTGCATGTTAAACAGAGTACTCAGAAGCTGCCAGAAGTTAATTCACTACCAACTCTTTTAGTAAGCATTTTTTCTTTTTCTTTTTCTTTTTTTTTTAATTCAGATGAGATAAATTATTCACTCTTTATTGAAGGAATAAAAATCATTAAAAGAATTGACAAATTATGATACTTTTTATGTTTGTTCCTTCCTTTCCAACTCATAAAAAAAGTTAATTTACTTATCAAATTAGGGAAGTATATTTTAGGGCTGATATGTGGGTAATTCTGTAATTTCAGACTTGGGCAACATTTTTATACATACATATATATATTTCAGGAAATTTATAACTGCCTTAAATCAAGCACTAACAAAGCTCAGTTCATGTACATTAGAGTAAAATACGTTATGATATTTGGCAAGCAATAGAAAATACTTAAACATAATGAAAACTACTTAACAGGTTTTTTTAGATATCACTTGTTACTTGAGACAAAGCCAAGACTGGAAGAGCCTTCTAGCTCCCTCTCATTTGTGTTTTAAATTCATAAAAAAAAAAGATCCTGAGCACTGTCCATAGCCCTCTATCTACTCATTGAAATGTATTTGTATGTGTGTACATTTCCTCTGTGTGTGCATTTAAAATTGTATATAAACACTTTGACTTGACTGACTTTTCCAGAAAGAGAAATAATTGTTGGAATACTGGATAGGGTATTTACTGGAAATATTGTCTACTCATTTATTATTGCCATAGATTTTGTAATTGTCTTAAAATTTTGACCGTTAAAAGAGGAAAACCAGGAAGCCAGTTTCCCAGATTTGTCTCTGCTGCTGAAGATTGTGATGAGAGGTAAGATCTACTTAGGTCCAGGTCATCAAGTTTGAATATATGTCATGCTGGTGGTGACCTGTGCCATACTTCCGATGTTTTTCATCAGACAGCCTAAAAGTGGTTTCTTTCAAAATCAGGAACTATACCTGTGAGTATATGCTTAAAGCTTAAATGGACCTGAGTCCAACTATCCTTTAATTTTGGAAGCTTGTCCTTCCAAGCTAGGTTTTGAGGTACACTGACATTGTGGACATGGCTTTACACTTATTATTACCTGTGTTGGCAATTTCTTTTTTTCTTTTTTTCTTTTTTCAGTGAAAAAAGAAGGCCAGCTAAATGGTTTTTTTTCCTCCCTCTTTCTTCTTCTTCATTTTCTTCTCCTCCTCTCCCCAAGTATAGCAGCAAAATCCTCTAAATAGATGATGAGCTCTATTCAAACATAATGACCAGTTTCTCTACACCAGAAAATTAATATTCTTACCGATGGTATTACCTCTGCCTTTCTCAGTGGAGCTGTTTGTAAAGAAATTAGCTTGGATGTCTGACTCTGTTTTCACTCCTTTATTTCAGCTAAGGACCAGTGACAGAGCAGTATAAGGAGGTTTGAAGTTTGAGTAATCACACAAATCTTCATGTTCTGTCACCTTTACAGAAACCAAGATACAATCCAGTAGGAGCAATGTTGTCTGGAATTCCAGGAAAGTTTAAAAGCTGTGGGGTTTACCTTGCTTAGCTACTTTCAGTCAATCGTTGTTTAACCTTTGTTGCTTTCTGTCAAATAGTTTTATGCCTTAGAACTGGAGTACAGCTTGATTATGCTCCCCTTTCATAATGGACTATACAAAAAGTTTAGGAATTTGAGTTGGATGCTACTAATATACAAACTCTATCTGACATAAGCAAATGCTAATTCAACCAGCCACATGTCATTCCAAAACAAAAGAGTATAGTTTTATTCAGAACTAATAAAGCTTCATGTCTTAAGGGTGCAGAAAAATAAATACAAATAAATAACCAGAAAATAAATACCCTTGGCTGTAAACAAATGTCTGATGATGTTTTCTGCAGCATAAATTGAACACTGATGAATCTGGTGTACCTATTCTGTTGATTAACACTCTTCAGTGAAGATCAGTAGCCCCAAATGACTTTCTGTAGTGGAGCAAGATTAATTCTTAGCAGATAGTATCAGGTCACATACAGTAAATATGATGGTGATGAGGCACTGTAAGGAAAGAACAGGAGAACACTCTTTATAATCACTGTTGACAGCCCATCTATATGCATTTTTAACAGATGTGAGGTTATAATCACCATATAGATGACTGAAGACCTCAGTAACATTTTTGTATTCTGAAACTTGTTAGAATACTTGTTGTAGTGTGCTTGGTTTTGGTTTTTGCTGCATCTTCATCTCATAATCGTTAACTCAGATTAGCACTGGCCTTTAGCTTGTTCAGGGACGGCCATTTAAAGGTAGAGTTGAAAAAATGGTTTTGATCTTAGATGTGCAACTCCTTGTGTAGAAGTCAATTTTGAAATCAAGTTTGGTGAGACAGCAAAGAAAGAATTGCTCAAACCTCTTGGAGCCCTGCACAAAAGTCAGTAATGATTTAGATGATACTCAACTGTTACAGTTACAATTACTTACTATAATATTCAAGACATTTACCTTATTCTGGAAAGCTACTTACAGAAAAATTGTACTAAAAGTACAATGGATGCCACCTGTGACAATCACAGTATTTCTAATTTAGAATGACTGAAAACATGCCTTCCTCAACACAATCCTAAAATTTAGTATTCTTGTGCTTTATTATTCAAAAAAGTATGTTTTTTGTCTAGAATTTTAGATATGCAACATGAGGCAATTATCCTGTGTGCCTTTTGTCACTGACACAGGATTTTCCCTGCCATCTTTTAAGGTCTGGCTTTGGAAGCTTTGGAATATTTTTTTTTTTCTCCTAACCCCACTGCAAAAGAGAAGAACTAGGGAGCCCAACATCAGCCAGTGATCTTACATCAGTTACTGTGACCTGGGGGCTCAGACTCAGCAACTTTTGATTATTACACAGCTTGAATATACTGGATTTAATGCTACTTGCAGATGTACTTATAGAAGGTCACACTTTTTTTTAACAGTTTAAAGCTAGGTCAGATCTGTAAAACAGGGACTGAAGTAGGAATCGCTGTAAAATTTTACCACTCTGTGGTAGATTGACCCTGGCTGGACACCAGGTGCCCACCAACGCCGCTTTAACACTCCCCTTCTCAACTGGACGGGGGAGGGAAAAGATAACGAAACACTCATGGGGCAAGATAAGGACAGGGAACTGCTCCAACATGGGTCCCTTCCCCGGGGTGCAGCCCTTCAGGCACAGACGGCTCCAGCCTGGGTCCCTTCCATGGGGTCACAAGCCCGGCCAGCAAACCTGCTCCAGCCTGGGCTCCTCTCT
>NW_009624880.1:24037-30417 GCF_000690535.1 Cariama cristata | reverse complement strand
ATGTTATCTGAGAGGTGCTACCCCCATTGCTGATGGGCTGGGCCTTGGCCAGCGGCAGGTCCATCTTGGAGCTGTCTGGCATTGGCTCTGTCAGACATAGGGGAAGCTTCTGGCAACTTCTCACAGAAACCACCCCTGCGGGCCCCCCGCTATCAAAACCTTGCCATGCAAACCCAATACACAACCTAAGCTTGTGCGGGAGAAACAATATTTCAAGGAAATTCAAGTTCAAGGAAACTAAATCTTCAATAGCAGGCAGTTTACCTCAGCAGTCACCTCTGAAGAAATCCTCAGGGGTATGATGTTTACCTACATTCTCCACAGGGAGAATCCCTTTAATCAGATAATTTATACTTCCACTCTCAGTTCTATGTCTTTCCATAGCAGTTCATAGACCACTAGTAGTGCAATGTGACTGTGTTCAGAGGACATTCTTGATTACCAGGTATGTTTTACAGAAAATGGTCACTGAAGTGATGTAGGAATACAAATTTCTTTCTAAAATGCTCTGAAACATAAAGGTCTTTTCTTAGAAATACTTTTCTGTTTCTTCCCAGAAGTCATGTCTAATGTCTAGCACACAAGAATTCAAGCACTGCTGCGGGAAATACCAATACAATAACCTCTTGGCGAAACAACAGAAGGAGAATTCTGTTCTAGTTTACTAAATTCCCAGATGTCACAATGAAACAATACAGGCGCAAAAAGTATAATTTGCATTTTATTCCAAGCAAATCTTGTATAAAATGTGACATTTATGAAGAAGTAGCTGTGACACAACATTTTACTGGTCATAAAATCTTACAAACTAAATTACAATGTCAGAAACTAGTAATTTTAATATATCAACCTTTCTAATAAATAACATGCAACGTACCTTTCACAGACTAGCAGTAAAACTATGAGAGCATTACTTACAGAAACAAAGAGGCTGACCCAAAACCCACTCAAATCAACGGGTGCCTTTTGATTAACTTTACTGGGTTTTTGATCAGGCCTGTGCTGTTAGAGATATAAATATTTTTTGCTTCAATGTTAGTTCACAAAATTATGTTGTTAATGCACAGAAACTAGTTTTGCTCCATGACAAACTGTACTTTACCTCAGACTGTTGATTTTTGTTCTACATTTGTTATATTTTTTGTTCTAGCAGAAGATGCTTATACGAGTGTCTGTATATAAAACTGCTAACTTTTTCTTTTTGGCTTTTCATGTAGGTGAAACCAAATAATAACTTCAAAGAACTTTCTAATAGAAAATAAGAATGATTTGCATCATTGTGGATCTTGGATTTGAGCTGCATTCATATTCTTATTATTAACATTAAATTATTGGGTCCTTAATAGGTCAGAATACATGAAAAAAAGGTGTTGTCAGTGTTCAAGTTCTGCATTGGAGATTTACGCTTTTATTTATTCTCTAGCCTTGAGTGCTACAAAGAAGAAACTAGGGGAATATTCACGATGTGGAATCCAGGCCAAAAGTTTGGATCTATGCCATCATAATAATGCATGGGTTTAGTGTACCTACTATTTCTCTGTGAGGTTAATACAGACCAAAAGCCTATATATGCATCATATATGTGATTTTCTTGCCAGAAAATGCAGTGAATAAAACCCCAAAGTGAGGTCTCTTCTGTTTGGCTTTGTGCCTGTGAGTGACCTTGCACCATTCCTTCTTTCTCTGCATTGATGGTGCTTCAGATTTGTTCTGATTTTAGCTGAGGAAATTTTTCCCGGTTCTGAACTCTTTGTGTGTCGGCTTTATTTTGAAGACAGAGTATTTGAGTTAGGGATTAAATTTTACTGTATGTATTTAGTACAGTAGAGTACCTCTAATAGCAAGATTCTTCCATGCCCTTGTTGTATAAAGAAAAACACAAGTGTAAGAATCCAGAAGGTGCTAGTTACCTAGGCTTCAATTTCCATCAGAGACTGAATGATTTTCTTGTACAGTGCACAGTTCGAGAGTTTACCTTAACCCTCGCTTCTTTTGACTGCAGCATGACATACTTTTTTATACCGTGACTAGGATACTATGACATGTGAACATATACAGGCAATCTGGCAGAATAATAAAAATAAATTTGTCTTTTAGCTTCAAACTGAACAAATAAACATAGTTGGCATTTTTACCTATATCTATCATACATGTAATGTAGGAAAATATATGCAGAAGACAGAAGATATACAAGTTGGTTCCTCAAGGAAACTTTAAGCAGGAATTTCTAACCCAGCTGAAGACCACACAACTGAGAAATCTCAACCAGAAACCTGTTTGTCTAAAGAAATTTGTTACTGCTAGAGCATGGCATAGATTGTTTAGGTAAAGGTCACATAGTTTCCTAACTTGAAAGCATTTCTCTAAATGCTTTGCAGTCTTTGTTGTTTTTGTTCAAACTGAAAAAGACTACACGATTTAATTTTTTTTGATTGAAGACAGTCTGCAGAACAGCTCAATAGAAGGTGTTAATACTTTTAAGAAACAGTACTGCTGTCAATAAAATTTGGATGAGCATGGTTAGGTCATTGACGGGTAGCATAGTTCAAAGACTCAATCTGTGTCAGTAAGGAAGAAAGGTGAACATGAATGTGTTTTATTTTAAAGAGTAAATCTGTCAATATCTCATGCAGACAAAAAGTAATACAGTAGTAATGGTATGCAAGAACTGTTCTGTAGTTTTTAAGATTAGAATTGAGCAGATGTAATTGAGCAGACCTAGGGTGGGAAAAAATTAAGAAACTTTTGCATAGCTTGTAAGGTATTTTGAAGGCTTTTGAAATGCTGTTGGCATTTTAGATTGTATTCATAACAAAAAATGAGATCCTACTCAGTCTTAGGAATGCTGAACATCCCATATGTAAAGTACTTTTGCTATTTGCTTGTACAAGGCATTATGTGGAGAGATGATAAGGGAAATTTTCCTTGTGTTTGTGTAATTTTCCACTGAATTCTGCTTGAATATCAAATACATTCGGATTTTTGAAGGAGATTATATTATATTGTTATTATTATTATTTTATTTTATGATATTAATTTTTAATCTTCTACTTCAGTCCTGAGGTAAAAATGTTAGCATTGGTCTGCTTTGGATTCTTGTCCTAATAGAAATCACCTAATATTTCAAAGTCAGCTGATGAATCTAAATGTATCAATTTGTTGAAACTATAAAGGCAATAATTTTTCTGTAAAATAAATCTTCAGTAGTCCTAGCATTCATCACAGGTATGGAAAAAATACTGAATAATACTGCTGGAGGAGAACATTTCTTCTCCATAGTTTGGTCTTTGCAACAAACTTATAATTCTGTGCCTTTCCTTCCTCTCTACTCAAGGACTCAGAAACTTGTCACCTCTCTTCAGGGAATCTGAGCCCATGGTTCCCACTCTCTAGGGAAAGTGTGTTAAACACATACAACAAGGTATTCTGGTTGAGGTATCATATTCATGCCTATTGATATTGTCTGTTTGGAATGAATTGTTACTGCATCATAATCTGGAATTGAAATATCCTATCTTCAAACTATTGTCCTAATTCTGAGGCTATGATTATCTTTCTCTCACCTGAATGGAAGTACTTTACGTAATATAACATAGCTGAAGCAGAAGAGGCTGGAGAGTCCATTCTGAATACCCAAAGTCTGGTAAGATATTCCTGTGGAAATATTACCTCCTGACTGGGGAAGAAAATTATTTTGAAATATTCTTGTTGTTAATAGATGATATTTCATTGCTTTCAGCCAGGAAAGCAAACAAAAAAACCCAAGCAAACAGATAATTAGAAGAGTGAAATTAAATTTGTTTATGATTAATATTATTTTGACTGTTTTTGGATGCAGCAGCTAGATGCCAAGTATCTATTATTTAAATAATTTTGAAAAATAGTTGTTCTTTTTCTCTAGCTCTGTTTACATTTGTATATTTTTCTGTCTTCCAGTGCAGTCTCTCTCCCATGCTGCCAGAAGATTTCTCTCAATAATGTATTTTGCAGTTAAATGAATGTACTTATTTTCATTCTTTCTTAAGGGTGAATTAGAATATTTGTTGGAGGTGTCCGATGTGTAAGAATAGGCATTGACTCCTTCTTCGGTGTTCCTGAGAGCTATCTAAAACAATTTCCACTGAGCACAGAAACTGAAGTGTGAATTACCACCTCCTTTTACCTATGTTTCATATTCTTTTCTAACCTTGCATTTTACTCACTGTGTGGAGATATTGGTTTATTATGTAGTAATGCAGAGAAACATATGTATATGATACTAATAAAAGTGGATCATGAATAGATCTTTTTCATTGTAGCACCTCTTCATCACAAAAAGCCCTCTTGAACGTCATTATAATAGGAACATAAACCATTTTAGGAGCCTGATGACCTATTCCATTACATGTTGTTGTGAAATAAATGCTGAAATTCTTCAGGTGAAGTAACTTTCTAACAGAAAGTGGAAACTCTCAGAATTTTCAGGTGATGACCACTAATACATAAGCCTTAGGAGGCAGTCAGAAAGAAGACATTATCCTTCACCCTTTAGACAAAAGCTTTTCAGCACTATGATTTTGATTGTTTCTAAAAATGAAATAAATAAAAAGACTTGTCCTCTACCAGTACGCACAGAACTCAATATGCCAAACACAAGACAAACTGAGTTTGACATTAGAAAAAATTGAGTGCAACAGCTGCAGCAGTTACATCTTGTAGAAGGATGTATGTGCTTGCAAAGACTTTACATCAGGTCCTGGTTGGGAGCTGGCATTTTCAAAGGTCATGAAGCTCCTTAGCACTGTTCAATTACTTCACAAAGGGTACCACTGACAGTTTTAACACAGTGGTTAAATTAGCTGAGTACTAGCTGAGACAAACTTTTAACAGGAATGGTTGGATAATATCTGCATATCACAAAAAATTTCAAATATCATATCCATGTTACCTTGTCCCCCACCCCCGCTCTTTATTTTTGAAAGACAAGGAAAATATCAGAAAAAATTTCAAATATCATATCCATGTTACCCTGCCCCCCACCCCCGCTCTTTATTTTTGAAAAACAAGGAAAATATCAGTGAACTATTTAGTTGTCTTGTAGTTTGTGAAGATAACAATACTCTCAGCCTTACAATTTTTATCATCGTTTTACACAATTATAGGTATTGAATGAGGTATAAGGCAAAATCTTTGATTTTAGCTACCTTTGATTTTGTTCTTTATTTTAGCTATTTTCTTCTGAATTAGTAAAGTAATCTGAATCAGTAACATACTGATCAAACTGTTTTGACATAGTCATAGCGCTGAAAACACAAAAGGACCAGCTTTTTCTACTGTTTACAAATGCACCTAGTTTGTTGTGACTTGTCCTGCAAACAGTTTAGATGAAATTAGAATCATAGAATTATAGAATCATTCAGGTTGGAAAATAACTTTAGGATCGAGTCCAGCCATAAACTTAACACTGCCAGGTCCACCTCTAAACCATGTACCTAAGTGCCACATCTACATGTCTTTTAAATACCTCCAGGAATGGGAACTCAACCACTTCCCTGGGCAGTTTGTTCCAATGCTTGACAACCCTTTCGGTGAAGAAATTTTTCCTAATATCCAATCTAAACCTCCCCTGGTGCAGCTTGAGGCCATTTCCCCTCACCTTATTGCTTGTTACTTGGGAGAAGAGACCTATCCTCACCTCACTACACCCTCCTTTCAGGTAGTTGTAGAGGGCGATCAGGTCTCCCCTGAGCCTCTTTTTCTCCAGGCTAAACAACCCCAGTTCCCTCAGCCCCTCCTCATAAGACTTGTTCTCCAGACGCTTCACCAGCTTCTTTGGTCTGCTTTGGACAATCTCCAACATCTCAATGTCTTTCTTGTAGTGTGGGGCCCAAAACTGAACACAGTACTCAAGGTATGGCCTCACCAGTGCCCAGTACAGGAGGACAATCACTTCCCCAGTCCTGCTGGCCACACTGTTTCTGATACAGGCCAGGATGCCATTGGCCTTCTTGGCCACCTGGGCACACTGCCGGCTCATGTTCAGCCAGCTGTCGACCAACACCCCCAGGTCTTTTTCTGTTGGACAGCTTTCCAGCCACGTGTCCCCAGTGCTGCAACATTACATGGGGTTGTTGTGACCCAAGTACAGGACCCGGCAGGTAGGCTTGTTGAACCTCATACAGTTGGTCTTGGCCCATCGATCCAGTCTGTCCAGATCCCTCTGTAGACCCTTCCTACCCTCGAGCAGATCAACACTCCCACCCAGCTTGGTGTCATCTGCAAACTTACTGAGGGTGCACTCAATCCCCTCATCCACATCACTGATAAAGATGTTAAACAGCACTGGCCCCAAAACTGAGCCCTGGGGAACAGCACTGGTGACTGGCCACCAACTGGATTTA
>NW_009624880.1:13562-23976 GCF_000690535.1 Cariama cristata | reverse complement strand
TTTTTTTCCCCCCCAAACAATATGCCCATCCAAGCCATGAGCAGCTAGTTTCTCCAGGAAAATGCAGTGAGAAACAGTGTCAAAGGCCTTACTAAAGTCTAGGTAGACAATATCCACAACCTTTCCCTCATCTGCTAATCAGGTCACCTTGTCATGGAAGGACATCAGGTTAGTCAAGAAGGACTTGCCTTTCATAAACCCATGCTGACTGAGCCTGATCACCTCGTTGTCCTGCGTGTGCCTCAAGGTGATCTGCTCCGTAATCCTCACTGGCACCGAGAGCAAACTGACAGGCCTGTATTTGCCCGGATGCTCCTTCCAGCCCTTCTTGTAGGTGGGTGTCACATTTGCTAACTTCCAGTCAACTAGGACCTCCCCGGTTAGCCAGGACTGCTGATAAATGACTGAAAGTGGCTTGAGGAGGATGAGCCCTTCTGCCAGCTTCTTGCTTTCCCTTTGGTGGATCCCATCCGGCCCCATAGACTTGTGTGTGTCTACATGGTGTAGTAGCTTACTAACCATTTCCCCCTGGATTATGGGAGCTTCATTCTGTTGTCCGTCCCTGTCTTCTAGCTCAGAGGGCTGGGTGCCCTGAGAACAACTGGTCTTACTATTAAAGACCGAGGCAAAGAAGGCATTAAGTACCTCAGCCTTCATAAAGCTGGACTTTCGCCCTTCTCCCTGCATAACCTCACGACATCCTTATAGCCCTCCTGAGTGGCCTGCCCCTTCTTCCAAAGGTCATAAACTCTCCTTTTTCTCTCTGACTGCCATCCAAAGCTCTCTGTTCAGCCAGGATGGTCTTCTTCCCCGCTGGTTCGTCTTTCAGCACATGGGGAAGGCCTACTCCTGCATCTTTAAGATTTCCTTCTTGAAGAACGTCCAGGCTTCCTGGACTCCTTTTCCCTTCAAGACTGCCTCCCAAGGGACTCTGTCAACCAGGCTCCTAAACAGGTCAAAGTCTACCCTCCGGAAATCCAAGGTAGCAGTTCTGCTAACCCCTCTCCTTATGTCTCCGAGAATCGAAAATTCTATCACTTCGTGATCGCTATGCTCAAAAGGGCCTCCAACCACCAGAAGTCCTTCTCTGTTTGCAAACAACAGGTCCAGCGGGTCCCCTTCCCTAGTTGGCTCACTCACCAGCTGTGACAGGAAGTTATCTTCCACACACTCCAGGAACTTCCTACACTGTTTCCTCTCTGCTGTATTCTATTTGCAGCAGACATCTAGTAAGTTGAAGTTCCCCATGAGAGCAAGGGCTGGCAATTGTGAGACTTCTCCCAGCTGCTTATAGAATATGTCGTCTTCCTCTTCATCCTGCTTGGGTAATTTATAGCAGACTCCCACCATGATATCTGCCTTGTTGGCCTTCCCTCTGATTGTTACCTGGAAAGACTCAACCCTATTGTCACCATCAGTAAGCTCTAGACAGTCAAAACACTCCCTAACATACAAGACTATCCCACCGCCCCTCCTTCCTTGCCTACCCCCCCGCCCCTCCTTCCTTGCCTATCCCTTCTGAAGAGTTTATAGCCATCCATTGCAGCACTCCAGTTGTGTGAGTCATTCCAGTATGTTTCTGTGATGGCAACTATATCATAGTTTTCTCACTTGTATTCGTTGGATTCTGGAGTAAAAGCTCACACACGCAGGGTTCCTTTAAAAAGCAAAGTGTTACAGCATTTATTGCAAAAACCAAAGCATTACGGCGTTTATTGCAAGCAGATTACATATGTACCGACCCTATGATGGACATCAAGGTTAGACTCAGCACACAGTTCCCCAGTGGTGTCATTTTGGGGTGCTGGAGGGTCGGTAGGCACAAGGCATAATGGGCATCCCCATAGAGGCAAAGTTGTCCTCGCTGTTGTATCCACCATCCCTCGAGCCCCTGCTCTCGAGCCCCTGCTCAGTATTTATCCATGCTGGGGCCCACAATCGTTTGCCACGTGTGGCCAGTATGTGCTACAAGGATCGCTATGCGCCGCCCCTAGAGCCATCTATTCACCACATGCCGTACTGTTCTACAGGGGGTTGTACAGAGGGGTGTATAAGGGGATATACATGTTGTGCACAGGGGGGTCACAGGGGAGTGTTTAGGGGGGTGTACAGATTGTACAGGAGGGTGTACAGGGGGGTTGGCCATGTTGTACAGGGGGGTGTACAGGGAGGTGTAGAGGGGGGTGTATGTGACTGTGGGCTGTGGTTAGCCGGCCGTCCTTGTCTTAGCACAATCAGCCACGTAGTTTCATAAACAGCCCTTGTTAGCTCTTCTTTGGCTTTTGCACTGTGCAAGTTGTTCCAGGGTTGTATTCACGTATTCCCCCACTTGCCCCCCACCAGGTGCATTTTGTCCTTCAGTGTTTCATTATGGACCATAAATTTCTCTTATACTATTACACCACTGCACAATGGCTTCCAGCTCCTCCTGTTTGTTGTCTATGCTGCATGCATTGGTGTAAATGCACTTCAGTTGAGCTATTGATCCTGCCACCTTTTTTGGGGGAGAAGCCCTAATTCCTATGTGACCATTCTCAGATGCTTTCATGGTTTCTAACACATCAATAACTCCTGTGTCTTTGCTGCCACATGACTCTCTATCCCCTACCTCCACTGAGGCAGCAGACCGAAGGACCTTGCTAGCACACTGTCTGTGAAACATTGGCGTGTTCCTCCCAGGTTTATCTTCAGTGAGCCTGCTTTTCTCCATTTTGTCCTTCCAATTGAGTTCAAAGCTCTTTCTAAGAGCCCTGCTAACTCTTGTGCAAAGATCCTTTTCCTCCTTTATACAGGTGTACCCCATCTGTCACCAGCAGGCCTGGTGTCAGGTAGACTGACCTGTGATCAAAAACCCCAAAATTCTGCTGGTGACACCAGGCTCGGAGCTAGGTGTTGATCTGCTGGATCTGCCTGTTACTTCCCTCATCATTCTCTGCCATTTGCAGGGAAAAATAGAGAACACTACCTGTCCTCCTGATCCCTTAACCAGTCATCCCAAGGCCCTAAAGTCTCTCTTGATTGCCCTCAGACTTGTTGCAACTTCATCGCTGCCCACAAGAAAAATCAGTAATGAATAATAAGCTGAGTGCTGTACCAGGGTAGGAGGCTTCCTCTTCATATCTTTAACCTGAGCCCCAGGGAGGCAGCAGACTTTCCCAAGAAGTGGGTCCAATCTGCATATTGGACCTTCTGTTCCCTTAAGAAGGGAGTCTTCTATGACAATGACCCTTCTTTTCACCTTTATGGAAGCAGTTTTGACGCAGAGCATAGGCTGACTTAACCTTGGCAACACCTCCAAGCTAGATGGACCATGATCGTTGTCATTGTTCAGTTCCACTTGCAGAGCCTTGTACCTATTATGCAAGGGCACCTGGGCAGGTGGGGCAGTCACAGAGGAGACACGCCTGCTGGGCCGGACAGGAACTTGTCGCCATTGCCCCCCTATCCTTTAGATCACCATGTTCAGTCAGGTGGAGAGGGGATAGGGAATCCTCCATGTCATGTGTCCTGTCTGCCTGTTGAGTCTGTCGCAGGGAAGGTAGGGTGCGATTCCAGTAGTCTATCTGTCTCTCGGACTCCCTGATACTCCTCAACCTACTCACCTCCTCCCGGAGCTCTGTCACTAAGCGGAGAAGTTCCTCTCCCTGGGCGGACCTCCCACAGGTTTACTCACTGCTGCCGTCTGGTACTGGCGTAAGAGCAGGGCACACCCTGCAGCCTGGCACCTGCGTGGGAGCCTGTTCCCATCAGAGCTCTGTCCGGGAAGCTGTGTCAGTCGTGGTGTGTGCAGAGCTTAAAGAGGCCATGACTTTCTGACAGGTGGATACCATTGCTCCCTGGTCAAGCTGGCAGAGCTTCAGGACCCCTCCTGTGCACCCTTCCACACAAACTGCCGAGCAAACTGCCGCTGAAACGCTCTGTTTTCCCAACTTAGTCACGGCACTCGTGGTCACGATCGCTCTTTTAGGGCTTCTTTTATACGTGCTTGTGGGGGGAGCTTGGCTGCAGTTGCTCGTGGCCCCACCCGGGTCTCGTCAGCCGCTCTCACATGAGCTGCAGGCTCCTGGTGGGTCTTTCCACTTCCCTGAGGTTCCTCCACTTCAGGAAACCCCCCTGAGCACCGCACTAGAGTACTCTGCTGCACATCATGCCGGCACCAGAGCTGCTCATCTTGGCACTTTGGTCTTTAATATTGTTCGTAAGCGTGTACATTCTTGCACCATGCATTGAAGTGACGTAGGGAGGCCTAGATGAGTCTTTTAAACTACATGGTAAACATAACCATTAATTAGGAGACATTTCTTCACAGAAAGGGTCATTAGGCATTGGAATGGGCTGCCCAGGGAGGTAGCGGAGTCACCATCCCTGGAGGTGTTTAAGAAAAGACTGGATGTGGCACTTAGTGCCATGGTCTGGTTGACGTGGTGGTGTTAGGGCAAAGGTTGGACTCGATAATCCCAGAGATGTCTTCCAACCAAATCGATTCTGTGGTTTTGTGATTCTGTGATAACACCATAATGCAATTACCCCTTCTGGGTTTTTACACAACCACACTTGCTTCCTTGCTTCTATACGTATCTACAATTATGTACACGTGTTTCTAAGATACATGCATGTGTATTTACAAGTCCCTGCACAATACGAATTATAATCAACACCTTGAAGGTGAGGAGAGTAATTTGTCAGCTCTTCTGCCCAGCGTCAAGTATAAAGTTAATCCTCCGTCTAGGCAAAATGACTACTTATTTCTGATGTTTTCCATTTTCAGTATGAAGATTTGTTTTGTATGTGTTTCTTATGTACATAAAAGTCTCTTATTAATTTTAATATAACAGTACAGAATACAAACCCAAATATACGCACAGATTGGAGGTAGGATAGAGCATTTTCATAGGATTTATAGTAATGAACCTAGCCATAACAAATATTTAGCTGGGTGTTTTGAAGTATTTTATATTCATGAATGCAAGAAAGCAGAGAGAGAGAAGATACCATCAGACTGGACTCTCTGAAGTCAAAGTGAATTGAGATTATATTTCAACAGACCATCCTTGTCTATTATAAATTTCTTTCCTTCCACACATTCTCTTTCTCTCCTATACTATCAATAAATCTTGATGACCCAAAAGCTCTCTTTTGTAGCATTTGTTTCTACTCAGTTAGGAATTTGGTGTCCCTTTCTTTTATGTTCCTACCTCCTTTTCACATTTTGTCCTTCCTATCCACATTTTAGATGCCTGCGAAACATGAAAAGATGAATATATGTCTAATCTCACTGTTAACAGCTTAGGTTTTGCTGCAGGTAAAAATGTCTCAGCATCATTCATGAACAAAGATCTGGGGCTGCTGAAGAAGCTGAGGCTCATGGAGGCTTGAGATAAAATGTAGTGGCTTAGCTTCTGTGTGAATTTCACTTTTTGTTGTGTCAAGATTCAAGTCAAGATTCAAGTTTATTAGGTGTCACAGACATCACCTTTGGATTTTTGGGAGCTCTCACTTGAATCTCAATCCTTTGATCCTAATGGATCAAGTAATCCTTGTTGATATGAGTTCATGATCTCTATAGCAACCACAACTACATAAGAAATGGTGTTCCAGAATATCCTTCCTGAGGATAATGTATGTATGTTTTGCTAAGAAATCAAAAGAAAGGTATGAAAACAACATAATAAATTTTAAATATTTAAAACACTAAATTATAGAAAAGTATATAAAGATGTGTGAGCTAAAGCATTGCTCTAAAAATAGAGTGAGACTACCGACATGATTTTCATGTAAACTTTCAAACTTATATTTGCCATTCTTTATTCTACAGTTCTCTGTTACTAGTCAATGAAAGTATAAAACATGAAAGTTCTTAATTTTACCTAAACCACAAGTAATGAATAGCACTACAGCCGCTTTTGAGTTATGGACTGTTCCACTACTGTTAGTATACAAATTGTTAGTGAGATCAATACATATATCCCTTTTTTAAACCTTGTGCCGATTTGGTATCATACTGTGCCAAAGTGTCCAAATCTCAACACTTCCTGATCAGTACAGATATTCATCAATCTCCCAGGAGGCAGAATAAACAATTTCTCATTCAGTAGTATTTCTAAGCATACTAAAGACCAACAGCATCTATGGTAAAGAAATGATTTGTGAAGCTCGAGTCAGTGATCATTCAGATAAAGTACTTAGTTTCTTGCTAAGTGTCTTGTAATTATCCTCTGAAGTTCATCACATCCAGAAATAGAATATGCAGAGTTTAAAATCAAATATCTTCAAGGGGTCAGCTAGAATGTGGCCTTGGACACAAACTGAGGCTCCATCTTTTTAAAGTCATGACCAAATGACAAATAAACAGTAAGAAAAATATTTTGAAGGAAAAGGTAAGTCTGAGAAAAACAGTTATGTGTCATACTGGTCCTACAGTGAGGGAGGCAAATACAGTTGTAGCAGGGAGATAAATACGTGTTTGGTCTAAGAAAAACAAAATTGTCTAGCTCTTGGAATTTGTGGTGTTCTGATACACCTTTCTGAAATGCATTCTGTTCTGAAAGAGAGGATATTACAGTGACAGGCTACCCCATAGTAGCAGTGTATGAACAGGAAATACAGGAATTGGAAGGAAATAAACTGTTCATAAAAAAGTATGCTAATGCAGTGTGCCAGGAAAAACTGCCTGTTAATATGCTCAAATAGCCTTCTCCACCCATCTTTCTAACAAATGGAATTGCAAGATCAGAGGAATTTGATTTTTGAGCAATAAAGTTGCTGATAAGATCAACTGGCAGTCAATCACAGTACACTTAGGTTCTTATGCACAAGTAGTCAAAAGATAACACAAGTTCATATTCCCTGTCTCCTAACAGCGACCTTAAACCCCAATGTATGTATATAATGCTGGACAATTTGCTGTTACCAAAGATAAATAGTCTGATAAATAAATCACCTTTTAGGAGTTAGAAAGTACAGTATATTCTGTATATTCTGCACGTACTTAGGACTGTTATGAAAATATTCTCAATAGATGTTTGCATGGAAGTCTGAAAATCCACTCTGCTAGATATTTGGAAAAATGCCCAGTTACAGCAAAAAATGCAGAAAAACCCCTGTGTCTCATAAGACTGTCTTAAGCGATATGGATTCTAGTGATATAGAAAAAATTTCATTACATAGGAAAAATAACAATGGTAAGTGACCAAGGAGTTTTGAAGGACTTTTCAAGTGGTGGGGGATTGGGGCTGGTTGCTTAAAAGCCACATTATTGGGAGCACATGAAGAATTAAGGATTTTGCATGTGTTTCAGACACTTTCTTAGTTTCTAAAGGATGTTTTTCTAAAAAACTCTGGTTTATAGAAGAAAAATCCCACGTCTCTTTATTTAGGGACAAAAAAAATAATCCAGTATTTTCAGATTTCAGAGATATTTTCTGAATGTTGCCATAAACCATGTCACCATCTCCGTGATAAAAAAGGCATTAGCTTTCAGTACATCCACTCTCAGCTCATCACATATCCTCAGAGAATCATCTGGCCTCAAAGGTACTGATAATAGTCAAGAAAGCAACTATAACCTTGAAATCTCTGAAGAGACTTGGTTGGTCTAAACAATATGAAAATTGAAAAGGTACATAGTATTAAACATTCCCATCTGTTATGAATATGAACCAGGTCTCAGTTGAAATAAACTGACAGATGCTTTAGTTTTTTGTGATTTTTTTTTCCATCATTTGAAATTGTTACTTGGAAAACTTATTCAGTGCCAAAATAGTGTGTGTGTGTATGGTGTTTTTCTCATCATGAAATAACCAGATCAAATAATCTTGATAAAATAAACAGGCAGTGCTAAGAGTGTGCCTGTTAGCAGAGACATGCTTTGAAATTTGTTAATAATGAAAATTTATTAGGAGTAAGTATGAAGGTAGTGATTCTGAGAAAATCTCACATTGCATTCTGAAATGTTGGAAATGATACTCCTCCAGCCTTGATCACAGGATGCAGAGAATTATTGCAAAGTGCTCCAGCTACAAGCCCCTGCCACATGTGGTGGCTGGGAAACAAAAAGTTCTTAGAGTGCCTCACAGTAGGGTGCCTCCTCCATTGGGATAATGTCTTGGGATTGCATTTGTTGTTTAAATCTTCCAAAGAAAATAATTAAATATTACTTAACTTATTACCACTGTTAACAATACTTTTTCATCCTATTTTCAAATGAGTAATTTGAGGAAAAGAACCACAAAACTGCTGCAATCCGTTATAGAAAAAATCCTTACCATCTTATTTTCGTTTTCTTCTTTTTTTCCCCCAGCACTTTGGTAATATATGCAGTTAGTAAAGAGGAAGAAAATCCAGAAATGACTGACATCAAACATAACTCAATGTTCAATCAGTGGCATACCATGCATAGTGTGTTAACAAAGATTGTAATTACTTTCTCAGCAAATGCCATGCCAGATCTTTTCACTGAATAAATGTATGTATGTGATGTGCCATCATTCTATCACTGCCAATTTAATAGGCATCTCTTTTGGAGAGAAGAAGAAAAGTGAAGGTATTTAACTCATTTCTTTGAATTTGCACATTCAATATTGAACAGATCTGTTTACTAGGAAACACAAAAATTTTTATTAAAAAGTTGTACAGAATTAATATCTAAAATCATGATGAATAGGAAGGAAAAACAAGATCCCTGAACCCTAAGAACCTCTGACAGTACTGAAATGTTCTATTCCATTCACTAGGAGCACAGAAGAAAAAAGAACAGCACAGATGGGACAAGCTTTTTGGTTCTCTACCCACCCTTTCTCCAAAAAGATTAAAATAAGTAACATTTTATCTCAACTCAGTACTCAATTTTTGGTGTAGACTGTTGCATGTCCATTTTGTCTAGAATTCCTCCTCAGCTGAATATGCTATTTTCATTGTATTTTCTCTCTGTGAAATAATGGTCAGAAACTGATGAAGATAAAGTAATATTCTAATGCTTGTTTGTGTGATCCTAGAGCTGACACAGCATTGGTCATTGTGTACTACACATTAAAATATATTGTGTCCACAACTGTGTAGATTGAACTGTATGAGAAATGTGACACTGCAGCATGAAAGGGCAGAAAGGGAGTGAAAATGAACAGGAGAAACAGATAAAATGCTGAGTATAACATGTTCAGCCATGTTGTTTGACACGCTATAAGCTAGCAAAGAACAAAATCAAGTGAGCTTGGAGACAAAGCAGCAGCAAGCAGTAAAACAATTTCACTTTGACACTTTCTGAACAACTACAAAACCACTCTTAGTTCTGGTGCCTCTAACTAGGATTATGGGATGGATATCAGTTTTCTATGACTTTGTGAGCTGAAGGGAAGCATCTGGGCAGGAAGGGAGTGCCCCTACTAAAGTGGATACATGAATAAATTAGCTTCATACTGAAAATAAGTTTTATTTAACATGAAACAAGGCTTGTGCATTTTATTTCAGCCACTTTCAATAGAAGAAAAGACAACGGAAGTGAAGAGTCTAAACTTTGTTTACACTAGACCAATTTCTGGCTTTTGTCTATTAGTCAAGTAGTTTGATAACTTACTCAGGTTCTGGAAGACATCTTTCAAATCTATTCTCTGTCTGAATCTCACAAAGGTTTAAAATAGAATGCTTTAGGATATTTTGGAATAGGGATCTCCCTTTATTTTGTTGAAGTTGTATATTTGACGGAACACTTAACTGTCACTTTAAATCAGGACATGAAATTCAGATGTCCAGTCAGGTGAATGGCGTATTCATTAGATTGTAGAGTTTGATCTATGATGAAAATATTAGAGTATTCCATGAAAAGTGCAACTACATCTAAGAAAAGGGAATGATAGTGTCCCATACACCAAGCCTCAATTCAGAAATATGACATTACTCTGGGAAGGTGCAAACTTCATAGTTTCAGGCGACATAGTGCCTGAAGAGTTTCCATGTTTTCTTCACTTTTCTGGCATTAATTGCCCTGAAAAGTGAGGATATTGGCAAAAAGCTCGCCTTCAGGAGTCTCTTCTCTAAGCCCACAGCTTTTTTGAGGATTTGACCCATGAGTATTTATTTAGTATAAGGATTTCTAAATATATATTTTTTAAAGAGGAGAGCATTCTGCATTGAAAGAAGGCCACAAGAAATGAAAAAAGCAAATCTCATAAACAATGAGCCAGGATAAGAGCAACAGATAAACAGACATTAGTCGCACTAGAAAAACACACCCCAACCCTAAATGAAAGCATAAACATAAATTTTTTAAAAAATCATATGCAATTATAAACACTATCTTGAAGAGCTGTATTTCAGAAAGCAGAAAAAGGCTTTAAATACAAAAAAATTACCCAGACTCATTAGCCAGACATACATTTGTATGAAAGAGACTGAAATCAAAGCAGAATTAAAAAGAAAA
>NW_009624880.1:0-13531 GCF_000690535.1 Cariama cristata | reverse complement strand
ATCAAAATCAGGCAAAAGCTTTTAGATATTATTAACACTGATTTTGACTAGAGGATTTTTTTTTAATTTGCCCACTCATAATAGACCTCCATTACTTGGGATATCTTGTACAGTGCCTTTTATTTTCTCTGTTATTTTTAGCGTAAGCTATTTTTAAGCCAATTAACTTTATTTCTCATTAATCTATCATTCTTTTCTATTCATATTCTGCTTCTTTTTAAATTTAACTATGTTATTCTGTTTATATTCTTTAAGGAATAACCTGACACAAGTTGAAGTGGTGTAATTAGGTACCTGTGAGTCATGTGTGAGTAAAGAAGAAAAAATAAATAATCTTTTACTCCACAATTTGATGTGTTATTTAAATAAGTGCAATGAAAGGGTCAAACTAGTAACTGGATTAAATTATTTCTTAGAGTGAATATTCATTTATCCAAGAAGCACTTAGTACCCACTGAAAAAAGCTTAAAAGTAAAACCTGTGAAAATTCCCAAAGACATATAAAAACTACAATGCACACCTAATTAATAATTCAAAAAAATCATGAAATAAACTTGTGATTCAGCTTACAAGTTAGTCTACAATAGTTTAAATCTATGTCCTGAATGATTCACTGTAAATACATATGAATTAAATTGAGACTGAAAACATGTTTATCCTTTTAGCTCTCTAATTTGTTTTGATGCTCAGCTATCAACTCTGGTTTTGAGCCTTTATTTATCTTTTTTGTGGGTGGGATTTTTTTGGTTTTTGGGGTTTTTTTGGTGAGGTTTTTTTTTGGTTTGGTTTGGTTTGGGTTGGGTTTTTTTTTTGGTGTTGTTTTTTTTGGTATAAGGAAGCCTTTAAGAATTCTAAACTCCTGGTAACTGATAAAATAATATTTATATGCAAATGAATACTACATGTAAAAACCTAGGAAGAATTGTGAAACCTGATTAATTTTTCTCTTTTTACTTTATATCAACAAATGTCAATGGAAGTTTCTAAATTGCAGAACCAGTGTAACATCCAGCATTAAAGTTCAACTATATCTAGTGAAAAAACAGGAGCATAATTTCTTTTGATGCAGCCTGATGTGTGAGGGACAACAGTCTGCACAGCGTACCCAACTTTTAAGTCAGAATGAGAAAGACTTGTCATTTCCTCTACTGATCAAGAGCAAGGAGAAGGGTGGACTATCAGACTGCATTCTTGTTCCTTAATATTATTTTATTACTGGTTTATTTGATTACTTCTTTCAACAACAGGTATTCAATATTCCTTTTGTACAGCTGTCAGCCACAAAACTGGCTAAAAAGTTTGGTCTCAGAAGGGCCCCTTAGCTGTTTCTTTAATCTTGGGGGTTCTTGGGGGTTTTGTCTTCTATGATATTGATTGCATAAGCCTTCCTGAACCTTTATATTCCTCCATAGAGTTTTAGGCTTTAGTCTACCTCTTTTTCCTCCACTCAAGTTTATTGTCTATATTGGACTTAACGTTAGTTTTAGGTCTATTTAGAACCCTTACAGCAAATCAATTAGTTGAGTAATAAACAAGTTAGGCTTGTCATCTCTGGAAATCTTTTAATATTTGAAGCATGTCCACCATTTTTTTTTTCAAAAACCGCAATCTCAGTTGTTCAAAAACAAGACTACAGATACATTGATTTTCTCTGAGATATTGTCAGGGCTGATGATAAATATCTGTGCTACTTTCAGTAATTCTAGTGCAAGAAAAGAGCCTAGGTTCATGTTTCCTTCAGGAACAAAGTCAGCATTCTTGCTATATTTAGGGTTTTTTTCATCATGAATTTTATGTTGGTGAAAAGTTCTTGATTGACAGTTCTAAAGAATGAAGCCCTCCAATGCAGTTACTCTAATAATGGCAATAATGCCATTAATACTATTGTGAGCTTATCTGTGTATCAGCCAGTTTATGTTTTCAGTTGCTGTAATTGTAGTATAACTTTAACAAGAACCAAACAGTCAACTGATAAAGGGAGGATATTATCCCTCCCATTTACTGATGAAGAACTGTTGAACAGACAGAATGAAATTACTTCCTTGGTTTCACAAAAGAAATCTGTGGAAAATACAGGGATTGCACCTCTATCTTGATTTGGCATCCAATTGATGACAAATCTTCTGGTACCCTGAGGCATTATTTAGACAGCTGAGTGCATATTGTTCCTACACTGCCAGTGCTGGGTTAACTTATGGAGAGGTAGCTCCCTGCATTGATGCAAAATACAGTTCCTCCAACCAAAGGTAAAGGCTCATCTTCATAGAATCACTGGTAAAAATAACAACGGATATTGATCAAAGTCCATTAATGATTACTGAAGCAAATACTCACCCATGAAAAAATAAAAATCCAAAGACTCTGTAATCAGGACTTAATGATTTTATAAGGATGTTCAGAGCTCCTAGAGGGAGAAGACAAATCACAGTAATGCCCACTGGTCAGATTCATGACTGCATGGCAATGAAACTCTTGATTTTGTGGTGGAGGTAGCGGTGGTGTTTTCAAAGACAAAGTAAAGAAGCTAGGCATGTATTCCCCCTGACTTACTTTTGGAATGGGCTAAGTCTTGTAGACATTTTGAAAAAAACATAGCCACTGATTTCTTTTTTCAGCATCGTACATTTGAATCTCTCCTTTTAAGGTAATGTTTTATTCTAATTGTGTGATCTTAAAACCAGGAAATATATCATACAAATTAAACTTATCATGATTTTTTCTGTATTACAAAGCAAGCCAACTCACTCCCTCAGCACTATTTTGTCTTCCCCTACTTTTGATCTCCCTGATCTAAGCTTTTGCACCAGAGACCGTCATAACTGTCTGTTGTGTGATACTGAATTGATTGCCACACTTCAACAAATAGGAAATCCAGCAACCTGAAGTTCATGCAAATGATTATTATGGCACAATTCATTAAATTGTTTGACAAACATTATTGAGCCAGGCCTTATTCATTACTTGAGTCCTAATTATTTCCAAGGTACAGGTTGCTGAGTTTCCCATAGCAACATGGGAACAACTATACAGGTATCATATAATAAAGCATCTGTTTTGGAGTTTAGGACTTTTTCAGAATCAGGAGCAAAGAAAATGTTTCCCAATGATGGGTAAAAGAAGCTACTAATTTGCTACTAATTGGGCACAAATGGAAAGGTTAGGCTTTAAACTGGTTCAAAGAAAAAAATGGACTAATACAGTAAGAATAAAAGAGCAGGTCCTCAGGGTGCTGTCACAAAGAGCAATGCAATCTCTAATTTTGTATTAAGCAAAGGTAATCAAAATACTTTTAAACAGAAATAAACATAGCTGTGAGCAATCTGTTTTCACTCAGTGTGCTTACACCTTAAACCTCAATCCACTGAAACTGGTTTCATGTGATAAGTATTTTAGAGCAAACACACAGCAGGTGCTTACCATTGAAGTTTGAAATTGACTTTGAAGCTTCCTCCCAAAGGAGCAGCCAATTGTGGTTCTGCTCTCTGTAGGTTCATGGGAGGTAAGAAAGAAAGCAAACGAGCGCAAGAAATATGCTTCATTTTTAGGTGTCCTGTGCAATGACTGACCTTGGATATGCTAACCTTTTCAAGTACTGTTCCTACAAGTTCTATTTGAGGTGTGTATTACCTAGAAGGAGGCAGAAGTTGTGGCCTTTGCTGCTTCTGTACAGGCCCAGCTGAGTGAAACTACAAGGGTTCTTCTCCAGGAGCTCAGGTGCTAGGGTAACTTCTCACTAATTTTTTCTTTTCCCCCTCAGCTCACTTTCAAACTTCTTTACTCTGTCCTTTAGGATGTCCCTTTATAGAACAAAGTGCCCTAAAGTCAGAGTGGAGATATCCTTATGTGCCTTGTTATGCTGTACAATACCTAAAATCAGCTATGCCAGCCAGAAAGATATAACAGATTCTCAGCCATTTTCAGGGTAGATATCACTAATACCATTTTCAAAATCTAAAAGCATTCAGCATTTTTAAGGCTTAAATATTTAGCATGTGGAAGCGTTCATATAAAACAGATTGGAAAATACTGAAATTTTCAAACACACCTGTTCTTTCAGAAGAAATTTGTATTTTTTACTAATTTTTTTTTTTTTTGGTAGGAAGTGTTTACTTTGTTGGAAAGTTCTTGAAGTGTTTGCAAAAAGATTTTTTAAAGTGAGGAAGAGATTTATTTCTTTACTCTTCAGATACTTTCATTCTCTATCACATTGACTTACAGAAGAGCTGAAGAAGGTATCTCTTCTTTGACTGTGTATATTAATACAGAGGGATTACTGGTGAAAGTTTTAGCAATTACAAGGCTGCAAATTATGGGTAAAAGTCTAAATTTTATTTGGCATTCAGTGGAGAAACAAGTTAGCATTCAGAATGTCATGGACAGGAGGCTGAAATCTTCCCAGATTACATAGGAAGATGAGTGAGGTTTTGCATTTTGAACCACTTGCAGCTTTTCAGTCCTGTTTTCAGTCCTGAAAACACTGTTGCTACAGCCATATCATGTGTCTCTTGACTGCATGTAGATGGAAGACCTGTTGCTGATTGCATGCAGTATTGCAATGCAGAATTAAAAGAAAAAAAATCTAGGATTATGAACTCTGATTAAAAAAAGGCAGCCTCCCTTAGCTGATGCCATTTGCTAGTTCTTTTTATTCCTCCATACTACCAGAAAGACATTTTACCATCTTTTTTTCAGTATCATTTCTCAGGCTTTTAGGGCCCTATGTATACAGAGCAGTTCATGTGGCATTTGTGGGTGTTGGTGATTGATACCCAGATACAAAATTGGCTACCTTTGGTCTGCTCTTGATGTCTTAAAAATTGCAGACTTCCCAATCTTCCCCATATGTTCCCTTTATATATTGAAGACTAAGGAAAAGGCGGCAGGTGTATGAGAGAAACTGGACATATAGTAAAGTAGAAGTTTGTTCTTTGGCTTAAGTAATATGTTCACAGGCTCTTTCATAAGAGTTGTGGTGCCATGTGGATAAAACACCTTTTCAGAAAGCTTTTGTTGTAAAGCTAATGATTGTATGTGTGAAGTTTCACTTCTCATTTGTAATCCTGTGGGCTTTGCTTTAAGATTCCACCTACTTGCTTGTCTTGCTAGGCAGATAACTAGTTTGCTAGAGATGCAGGAGGGTGCTTAGCAGTAGCTATGAAGACTTGAATCCTCTCTTAATCTGACCCAGTGATATAGCAAAGTTGTGTAGATTTTCTGTGCCCTAATTCCCCAGCTGTAAAATAGAAATAATATCACTGCTTTACTTTAGAGTTGTGTTGTGACGACAAACTTGTTAAAATCTGTGAGGTATTTTGTTATTATAGTAATGAGGGTTCAGAAACATATGGAAAACTTAGACAAATAGATTGTTCCCCTTTCAATGACATTTATTTTTTGTTATTTTTGTGGGTTTAAATTAAAAAAAAAAATAAGATGAAAGTATATGATTATTCTCTTTGTCTGAAAAAGTTAGGAATATTCACAATGTTTGAGCATATATACAGGCAGATAAAATAGGATCATCAAAGGTTAACATCAGGCTCTATGAACCTAAAATAAAATACCATATGACCTGTGGGTCATGTACAGAGATATTTTAATGACATGACATGCCAGTAAAGCTATTAATCCCATGATGGTATTACAAGTCCTTTTGTATTAGGAGGAGCAATTTTAAACCTCAGTGATTCCTCAAGGAACTGACTATACAAGTAACAGTCCAAACTTACCTCATGAGGGTCCATCCTATTCAGCATAGTTTGTTTTATATCAAAGTTATTCTTGGTTGCAAAGATATATAATGTACTTCAGTTAATATCTTCCTAATGTAGCAAGACAGGTGAAGTATAATATACTTTACAAGATATTTATCTTCAGGAGGTGCCTAGTCCATCTTATTTATGTGATAAAGAATTAAGGTTGTAACATAAAGCACATAACTGCCTTGCCTTAGATAAAGTATATGTTCATACATTGTCATGCAGTTATGGGAAATTATGCTTTGGTGATTGTTAAACAAAAAATAAAACATCCTACTTTACATTTGGAATGATGAGGAGAAAGAAATGCAAGAGGAGCTCAAGAGTACTTCTACAAGGAAGGGTGGAAGGTGAAGGAAGAGGACTGGCAAATATGAGTTTGCTTTTGCTTTTTATTACCTTTATCAAACCTAACCTAGCAATACAATGAGATTGAAAATGGACCCCTAGAGCAGAGAGAAATAATTTGAGGAAAGTTTGTCCCTAACAGCTTCTATTTGGGTGAAAAAATAAATACCTCAATCAATTTGTTTTAAAAAGAATGATTATCCCTCAAAAGCAAGAATGTGGAGATAAAACAGAACACTGATCTTGCTTGACCTTTTTTGTGTTGTATCAGCTTTGTGAAGGCCTTCGGACAAGTGTGATCTGGGTCACATCCCACAGTCTGTATTATCTCTTCAAGGGGGAACATTAGGATCGTGCAGGAATATCGGTCAAGGAAAGTTTATTTTACTATATAATCCAGGAAGCGAATTGGTTGATAATTCAGCTGTCTGGAAGACTGGTTTTAAAAAAGGACTTTTTTCTGGCTATCTTGAGATTGGCATGTAAGTTTTCTTGCATTCATTTAGATGACCCGTATCTAAATGCATCGTGCATCACTTGAGTACCACCAGAGGAAGGTGCAAACTTCTTTGAGTCAGATATTAGGAACCCTCATTTCGCTCTTCCATCTGATTACTAAACTATTTGCTTTGAGGCAAGGTAGTGCTCTGTATTTGTGTATTGTTTTTTCATTCTTGTCGATGCTACTAGCACGTAAATCTATCTGTCAGCTTTTTTTATACACTGTGCTGTTTTAAGTAAAACGGTATTCCAGATGTTATAGAAATACACATATTAAAGTAGACATGTAATCAGATTTATACTATGCAATTGCTTTATGAAATGGTAGCATGTTGATGCGATTCATATTCTCTATATAGGAGAATTGTGTTCAGGATCCCACTACGTAAGAAAATATTTCATCCTTCTGTCTTTATCAAGACACCAGTAGTCTGCAAAAACCAGTAAGCTATGCTTCAAAATGTCAAATTAATCTGTGGAAAGGGCAATTTGACTGTGTTACAGGCTATCACTTTAGAAATTGAATCTCTACCTTGCCTGTTTTACTTGATAAAATTTACTTCAGGCTTTTTCCTAAAAGGTCTTTCAGATTTTCTTCTACATACCTTCTTCATATATGCTTCTCTTGAATTTGTTGATTTACTTGCTAAGGAAGCCTTTTAAATAGATGATGTATTTTTTGTTACTGTTCAGACTTCTGAAGGGGTGCTTAAAGATATTTGTGCAACTTTAGTGAATGTTTCTGAGGAATTACTTTAACATGCTACAACAATGTTGAGATTTAAAAATAGTTTTAATCAGGATGAAATCAATGATGCTTAGTCAAGAAAATCCAGATAAATTTAATGAAATAGGTTTCATGCATACCAATGTGAAGCTTCTTTCTTCGATGGATCTTGATAGTTTTGTATTGAAGTGTCCTTAGCCAACTCCTTTGAGGATCATAGTGGCTCTAAAAAAAAAGAGATGGCCCTTTAAAAAGGAGAAGTAATACATTTTAGTGGGTAACATGAACATGATAAACTCTGTCTAGTGAGCTAAATACCTCTAGATTTTAAGTCTAAAATAGCTGAGTGTTCCATGTTAATGGCAGATGTCACAAGCATCCTGGGGAGTACTCATAAAGGAGTCTTCATAAGCAGTTGGCTGCCCTTAGAGTTGGGTGAAAACTTTCTTACTTGCCTTGTTGCTGACAGCTTTCCACATATAAAAAAATGTTAAGAAGTCCCTTCTGAAGAAACTTTTAGGATTTTTTTGTTTCACCATAGTAGAATAGGGGTGAGAAGGCCAAGGAGAAACATGTCTATCATGGAAATGTTTAGTTCCTCTCCTTTTGTTCTGATACCCATCTCTAAGACTGCTATTGCCTCCTCTTTTGCTATTATCAAATGCTGCAATGCTTGGACTATTCTGTCTGAGAACTGTACTGAAAAACAGAGAGAATTCTCAATTCTGCTCTTTAGTTACTTCTACCAGGTTGATATTGCTTCTATGATTCTGCATTTTGTAAAGACCTGTTAAATACTGTTTTTTCAGCACTGTTATCCCAAGGCCAGTTTTGTTCTTGGTTCTATAAAAAATCTTAAAGCATTGCACTTACAAATAAGACCTCTGAAAATAATAATTAATCTGAAGTTTTGCATGAATCGATGTACTTCACTAGCTGAACACAGCTTGTGATCAAATTAATTTCTTTTTTTTCATTTATTTCAATTTCATGACAGAATAACATCTTTTGGTCTAAACTTGTGCTGGCATAGAGATGATGTCAAGAAGTGTGTTAAAGTTCGTGCTTATTATAATAATCCTAAATAGATGTTCTTAACAACAGCAAATAGATGTTTACATAACCTGAAAAGCTTATTTTTTCAAGAAACTAGTACACTCGCTTTTACATACTGGTTTTACTAAAGATGTTAAGTCATTACTGTATTTTTCTGTCAGCTTGTGATTGTGGAAGGCCTTTATCCTGGGGATAGCAGTCAATTATATATGACTGAAGAAAAATCCAAAGTGATAGTCTATAATAAATTGCATTACAGTCTTTTTCATTTTACAAGTAAATAGATTTTATAAGAAACTATAATTTTTGCCTTACATGCAAAACCACCTTATTCTAAATATTTAATCTTAATTCAGTCATGAAAGCCTGAATGCTAGCTCAATGACTATGTAAATTTCTTGGAGTCATAAGTTGGAAGAACTAATTACTGGCCTTTGTGCTTACAATTGACTTCAGAATTGTTCAATTCATTATGCTGCTTTCACAATAAATCCCCATTAGCAAAGATATTACCAAGAGGCTTGTCATTCAAAATGGCATTGGACATTTTGTCTTGATTGAGATGAGAAGTCAAGAAAGCTGACCCAGCAATGAATCTCTGACACCTTCGGTGTTTAGAAGTCCTGGCAGTCCTCTGCAGGTTAAATCCTTCTGTAAAAGCATCTGTAATGTAAGAGTGTAACTTGGTCAGATTTCAAATATCTTAATTCCCCTTGGTTTCTACAGACTTCCAATTTTACAGTAGTGACTTCCCATAAAAAAGAGATGACAGATCAAATTGCTATACTGCTCACTGTATGTACAGTCTCACACAATGCATCTTGCATGCTGTTAAAAATTCAGTGCCTTTTGCTAACTGAAATATATGACACCTTTTCCTCCATTTTTTGCAATATCAGGGTTCTATTACCAGAAAGTGGCCATGATATTGGTGATTTTCCTCCATCATAAATAAGATGTGAATCTGTGAAATAGTAGCAATGCTTGTGATATAATTGATTTCCACCACCACCCACCCCCCTAAGTTCTAAATCAGTGATGAATGACAATATATTACATTTTTCAGGCTCGCTCTTTCTCCTAGCCCCCAACTTCTTCAGGGAAAATACCACAAACATTTTTGATGTTACTTACTTCTGCATACTTGGGAAAAAAAAATTGACAAATAAAAATAAAAAATCAAAATTAGTAACACAAAATATCTAGATTAGTAATTTTTAATGACAACTTCTGTTGCAGTAAATTTGAAGAGTAGTCTACATATCTAGTGACTTAAAAGTTAGCGGTTATGATAAAATCTCAAGGTACATTAAAAGAAAACATTTTTAATATTGACTTTTGAGAGCTGTTTTTACTTATGAAGTTTTATAACAGATTCTAATCACATTTTGAAGCTTTTCTCTGAAAACATAAGGATTAGAAACTTATTTTTGTTTTAAATTAGACTCTCATGTAGACACTTTGTTTCAGTGAGCTGAATTTTTAGGAAGAACACCAATTATTTTGAGACTTACAGTAAAGTTATCAGAATTGTTGATATTGTAATCAGGTCCAAATGTAGCCCTCAGCTGCTGTCAAGTATGCAGCAAGTATACAACATACATTACATCAGTGGTGACAATTTCACAATGCAGTTCAGTGTTGAAGAATGAGGTGTTTTCTGCAAGTGAAAGTAGCATTATTTGAAAAGCTGTTTGTTACTGCATAGAAGAGTTTCCTCCCTAGTCCCTCTCCACTCTCCCCAATTGAGACCTGTGATAGATTTAAAGCAGCAGCATATATATCCTTCTTACTTGTAATTTAAAAGGCAGTACAACAATTTAGAAGAAGAAGAAGAAGAAAAAAAAAGATAGTGATGATGATGTGAGACAGAGCAGAAGACAAAACAATAAATTCTGTTGTGGGAATCAAAGTCATTGTCTTAAGATAGTAAGAGGCACTACTTTCTTCTTTCTTTTTTAAGTTAACTTTAGCACATTTCAATGCCATGAAATTTCTGTTTGAGTTAACTTTTTGACTCTGTGCCAAACATTTGCCTTTTAACTCTAACATTTTCAGCTTTCTAGTTAAATATGATCATAAACAGAAATATCACCATCTGTGGCAATGTCATTCATGATAAAGATATTGTCAGAAAGGATCTAGAAAGATTCGCTCATTCTCTTGTAATAATCCAATAGTATGGGGGATAAATCATCCACCAGGATGGAAGAAAACAGTTCTGCTAGATTCAGTTTTAATCTTCATTTGCTACTTCCATAGTTTATTTCAGGATATAGTTCGTGGAAATAAAAAATTTTCTCTCTCTTTTTGTTTTTTTTTCTTTTTTTTCTTTTTCTTTTTAATCCTCCATTTCCTGTGATTTCCACCACCACCTCCAAAACCAAATGCCTAAACCCACAACTCCAAAGAAGTTTGTGTTTTCCAAAGTTCTCCAAAGAAGACAGTGTGTTTGGTGTGGATTTTTTGGAGTCCCCCCATGATCTGTTTTGCAAGGAGAGGGGGAAAAAAAAAAAAAAAAGATGTCATGTTGTGGATAATTTTTTCAAAATCAGATTTCTGTTTTCCAGTTAGTCATAATCTTTTATCCTTCATATAACTTACAGGTATAAATAGTTCTCACAAGACACTTTTGATTTAACACAGAGAATGGAACTGTTTTATTTATTTATTTATGGTCCTGTTCATCCACTTTGATCAGATATATATGCAGCCATTCTGTAACTGAAATCACAGTTCATGCACCATTGACAATTGCTTTAAGTTTGTGGCCACTGATTTGTATAATTTGAGGTCACACTTGATGCTCCTCCAGTTTCCTTTCTGAACTTACTCCTGGGGTTGGGTTGCCTGTGGCTCTCAGTGGGTATGGTATGTCAGCCTGCAACACACCTGTTATTCTTCTTTCTGTGCACTGGACTCATATTCAGACCTTCCAAAACATGCTGAAGGATGACAGTTCGTCGTCAAGGAGCAACTGCAAAAATATTCAGTTCAAAGGATACTGTTAAACACAACAGCAATTCCTTTTCAGTCTTGTTAAAACTGCTCTCTTTTTACTCTAGTTCAAGCTATGTCATATGAAGGATTACCAGCTGTACAGTACTGATTTGAAGTGTAATAATGTGCTTGAAGATTCACTTCCAAGACTAAGATGAAAGCTGAATATTTTTCCCAGTGTCAATGGCAGCAGTTATTGTGGTTGTCCATAGACTAAGAGCGAAAGGTTCAGTTCTCTTTTTTTGTTTCTTCCAAATATCTATCAAAAATTTTGTGAACTGTGCAGAACCATACTGTCCTTTCTTCCTTCCTTTCAGAAATGCTGGCAATTCCTGCATGCTCTTGTGTGTGTGCAGTCTATGACATCCCTCAGGAGAGCAGCTAGCTTATAATTTAGGATGAAACGCAGCATTAATTTTACAATAAAGTCATTAGCTGTAGGTGAGTTACACTGTGAGTTCTGTTTACACAGTGATTGGAAAGGTCATTGTATTGCAGTGTATGTTTCTCTCTGCTCTGCCCTTATCCTCATTGTTTTGAGTATTGCTGTTCCAAAAAGAGTGACTAAATATGTTTTAGTTGGTAGCTTTAAAAAATATACTGTTGTTGTAAGCAAACGCTGATGCACAAATGGGCTATTTCTATAATGTCTCTGGAGTGGAGACTCCACTGTGCTCCCAAGACACAGCTCCAACTTTCAATATTACTCTTGCAAGAAGATTGAAATCCCACTTACCCTCGCAGGAAATTATGTTTGGGCCTCTACCTGAAGGATGTCAGACTATTTTTGTTTTTGTTTTTGTTTTCTGTTGGCTTGATACTGATCACAAGAAGGTGTCAGAAAAGATGGATAGGAGTACATGATCATGCATTCTGGAAGCCTACCTAAGTGGCAGGTAACAGAATGCACTTTACAATGCATGGTGTGCTCTGGATTTTCCCTTTGTGCATATAAATTGATTCGCACTGGGTCTTACCCTTGTGTTTTGGAAGGTAAATAGAATGGAACTTAACAGAAACCTTGACCTCAAGGTCACTTATACAATGCCATGTAGTTTCAGCCAATAGGTACTGCAACTCAGATTTTGAGATGATCAGGATTTTGATTGATTGCACATGTACTGGCTTTTCTGGAAATGCTTCTATCAATAAAGGAAATGGTAATGCCTTATTTTAAGTAATTAATTCTATTTAGACTTTGTTATGATCCCATTCCAACACTGCTGAATCAATATATATTGATAGCTCTGAATTAAACACTCTGAAATTTCTATTCCATGAGAAATTCTTCAGCAGCAATGCTTAGTTATGATTCAAAAAAAAAAAAAAAAGCGCCCTTTAATTCTAGTCTTTCCCAGAGATGAAAAATTAATTTTTCAGAGTAGCTCTAATAGGTAGTGGCGTTAGTTCAGTTTATGCAACAGATACATTCCTGATTGAAGAGCAGTACTGTTCTGTACTTTAAAAGGGAGTTTGAGAAAAACTTGTGCATTTGCTTGCTGAGTTTTGTTAATATAGTCTCTCTTTCACAAGGGGACTTGGTATCTCTGTCCTCCCACTATGTTTAGCCTCAGTAAGAGATTTTTTTCTGTTTCACTGAGGCAACTGATAGAGGGCAGCTCTCTCTTCTGCCAGGGCAAGACCCACTTGGATATCTGTGCCTGAAATGACACCAAAGAGAAGCTCAACCTTTCCCCAGAAAACTGTTTTGTAGATAGTATGGGCTAATAAATATGTCACAGATGCTCGACTGGCTGCAAAAGGAAATGCACTAATGATACAAGGGAGCACAATATTGAGTGGAATATGACAGGCAATTTTATGATTGCCTCTTCCTTTTGGTTTTGCCCGTTTGGAATGGTTGTCTTTTGGGATCAGGAGGGAGGGGGGGACAGGAGTTTTCAAGTGGTATTTGTTTTGCTGTTGAGAAACAAGCTAATTATTCCAGTTATTACTGGAGGGAAGCTGAGGAGACTGAAAGCTGAAGTTAAAACAGCTCCTTTGCTTTGTAAGGGGGTAACACCATGTTGGAAGAAGGCCAGCTGTTCCTGGCCAAGAAGAGTCTACATGTCTGTTCTCCTTTGTTGATTCCTTCCCACTCATGTTTTTATTAGGATACTGAAGGAGCTGGCGGGTGTGC
>NW_009624879.1:0-5386 GCF_000690535.1 Cariama cristata | reverse complement strand
TCTAGACCCTTCACCAGCTTCATTGCCCTGTACAGCGGTATAAAGAGGCTCCCATTTCAAAGGTATAAACAAAAGAAAAACCAACAAAAAACCTGAAGAACAAAGAATCAAGTCTCAGGACTAGATAGTGATATCTATATTATTCAAGTGTAATAATAAATAGAAAATGTATCGGGGATGTCCTTTAAAGAAGCTTTGAAGTTTTTCCAGCCTTTCATCCATCTGAATTCCACCCACGTCAAAAAGCATGACTCTAACCATGCAATTCCTGACATACTCACTATGTGTTAGACTGAAATCACACAAGTACAAGCCATGCTCTTTAAAGGCAGAGCAAATTACTATGCAGAACTAAAACACTAAAACTTCTCGTAAAAACAAAGTTATGACACATAAGAACCTTAAGCACTCTCCCTCCTATATTCTGAACTTCAATGAACACTAGTAATAGAGTCTAAGAGCGACTTTGGAGATCCAGAAAACAGCATGAGCCAAGGTCTCTTCTTACTTTCATCAGGGGAAACACATGGACACCCATGTACTTGCACCCAGTGGAAGGTCAGGGTAGCTTTTCGGGATAAACATCATCTAACTTACTCCATTAAGGCAATAAACAAAGAAGGGTCATGTCTCAGTAAACAGTCTCACTGGTTTACACCACAACACACAGTTATGTATGTCTTCTACAGACTTCAGAGGTTGGTTGTTTTCTAAATAAAAACATGTATGCACTGGGACTGCAAAGCTGGGACTTTCCAAGAGGCTTTTAGTGTAAACTTCGCTCTGGAGACCTGTACATTAATCTGCTCACACAGGCAGTAGAAATTGGTCAGAGCACATAAACTAGGGAGTATGTCATGCAAAATGTAGGACATGATGTAGGATATCAATCTCTTCTTTCAACAAGAATTTAGTCATACTGTGATCCAGAAAACCAGATCACAGACCTAACGAATAGGCAGTAACGGGGTTATCTTGAATATTTTGGTTGACTGTTCTCTTCCTATTAAGCTCTGACCTCTGGAGGTCACTAGCTGCTTATTGTAACTGAGGTAAAAGTTACTGAATCCTCTACACCCAGTCTCCTCTTCTGGTGCCAAGTGATGGCGTTAACAGAGATTAATAATTATATACCTGCTTGTACCCCACAGTCTGGCTGGCCTCACAGTCCTGCTGGCCACACTGTTTCCGATACAGGCCAGGATGCTGTTGGCCTTCTTGCCCACCTGGGCTCACTGCTGGCTCACATTCAGCCTGTTGTCGACCAACACCCCCAGGTCTTTTTCTACAGGGCAGCTTTCTAGCCACTCTTCCCCAAATTGGAAGTTGGGGTTCTTCAGACTGGAGAAGAGAAGGCTCTGGAGACACCTTATCGCAGTTTTTCAGTACTTAAAGGGGGCTTATAAGAAAGATAGGGACAGACTTTTTAGTAGGGCCCCTTGCGATAGGGCAAGGGGTAATGGTTTTAAACTAAAGGAGAGTGGATTCAGACTAGATATAAGAAAGAAATTTTTCACAATGAGAGTGGTGAAACACTGGAACAGGTTGCCCGGAGCGGTGGCAGATGCCCCATCCCTGGAAACATTCAAGGCCAGGCTGGATGGGGTTCTGAGCAACCTGATCTAGTTGAAGATGTCCCTGCAGGGGGTTTGGACTAGACGACCCTTAAAGGTCCTTTCCAACTCAAAGTATTCTATGGCTCTTTGATTCTAAATTCTGTCCTTATTTCTGATTATATCCTGAGTTTATCAAGACTGAAGGACTAGCTTAGCAATAAAACCAGTCTGCTTGCTTCTAGCTTGCTATTAAAATTGTAGATAATAGGCTAACTCACTATTCCATTCAAAAGACCCTGTGAAACCTCATTTGATGTCTTTATTGGGTCAGATATCAGATTAATTTTCTGGGCATGATTATTCAACTGGTTTGGCTTTTCACCCTGTAATTTAATTTACATGCATATTTGCAAAAGTGTGATGCAAGGGAGCAGCAAAAGATCTACTAATCTCAAAATGTGGCATCTAATGCATCCCCTTTATCCACTGGCCAATTACTCTGTCACAGAAGGGAACTGGGTTGAACAAATGGACCATGTTGGCAGCTACTCATCTCTTTGATGATTTTCCAGGAGCTTACAGATGGTTTGATTTTTTTTCCATTCCAGAATTTTTCTCTTAATTGAAGTGAAGCTGATGAGTCAATAATTTAATAATTTTTCTTTCCTTATAACCTGCTGTTTTCTTATTCTTTCACACTCCACCAGTTTTGCACACTTTCTCACAGACATACGGTTACAGCTCTGAGAACAGAAAGTTAGAGATCCAGGTGAAGAAGAGATAAAGCTCAGTAAACCCAGACTAATTTGTTTATATTGAAAAAAAGAGGGACAAGAACCCTCAGGCTCCAGGGCCAAATGGCACAGACTGATTCATATCCACACAGCTAAAAGTCACCCCCAAAATACAGTCATTGCATCCAAGTTGCAAATTATCAGTAGTCAGCCCTGGCTCAGAGCAACTCTGACATGCTTTGGCCCTTGTTAACCCTCACAACCTCATAGGTGGTCACACCCCCTTCACTCCACTGATGAAGCAGACAGCAGGGTATGAAACCTTTCAGCACACCTTGTTCTGTGCTTTCAGACTGGAAATCTGTGCTGGTCACAAGGTGTAACAACATCTGCCTATTCTGCATTTTCTCTTTATGCTTGTCAGACAACTTTTGATGACTTGTATGGCCTGTAGTCCTGCCTACATCTGTAGTCCTGCCTCATTCTTCAGGCTCAAGCCAGGCAAACTGCCCCCAATGAGGGGCTCCATACCAAATTAATTTCATTTGTATCTAGAGTTCCCATGAGACTTTCTAGTTTGGGGTGCTGAGGCAGTGCTCCTAAGACATGCTCTTCCTGCCTGGAATGAGAGGTAGCTCCTGGGAACACTGTCTGTATACTGTAAAACATAAACTGTTGCTTTTCATCTCTGACCATAGGTCATAGGTCCAGTTTGCAACAACCACTGTCTCAGTGGAGCGTGTGTCCAGCTGGTTAACAAGGTGGTGAACACCGAGGGACAGTCTAGAAATTCATACCATCAACAGTGCTCATAGTGCCATTGCCTGCTGCACAACCAAGTGGCTCATCAGCATCTTCATGCAAGACAGAGGGATCACAGAAAAGCTGGGCCCTCCAGTTCCCATACACACTGCCTGGCCTCACTGGCACAGATGGCCATGCACACTTGTCTACCTTTTCTAATTCCAGAACCGGAGGTGGCAATTTGGATGATGCATATTTCCATCAAAACCCTCACAAACACTTGGCAGTATTCACCTCCTTCCTCCCCAAACACAACTCCTCCACTGTCTGTGCCTTGCCTTCCCACAATGCTATATGCGTGGAATAGATTATATTCATGCTGACAGTCCCTGCTGTTAACTCCTCTTTTTTCATGAGTCATACTGACCACTGTTATAACTGAGGGTCTATGCTCTTATCCCCTCTTCTCTATTCTTCACATATAACCCACTACCTCCTTTCTACTCATGCTACCCCTATGCAAGCACCCGCCAGCATCCCACCAGCAGCAGCCTCTCTAACTTCCTGGCTGAAAGGCTATGACACAGCTTCTAGCAACTCCTTTTTGCAAATAACCTTTTGAAAGTGTATTTCATCACCACAAGGTGGGGGGGGTGGGGGGGGACACGACACCAAACACATATTTAGCTACTATTTAAATAGATATCATGCAGGTGTGCATGGAGACAGGTAAGCCAAAGCGAGGTATTCCACCCTTCCCAGTTTCTATTTCAGCAGCCTGGTGTTTCAGTCCCACCTGGCCAAATATATCAGCACTGCCCAGCTGGGCAAGCTGGTGATGGCTCAGGAGATGCCAACACCCACATACCTAACCAAACTGCTCTGTCTCCCAGAACAGCCCGTTCTCTTTGAGCTGCACCTGGTCACGTCACAGAGGTGTTCTGTGCTGATATGAGCAGTACGTTCTCCATGGCTCCCCAGGAGCAGCTGCAGGAATGGAGCTACAAGATACTTCCATCCTGTCAATCTCTGGGGATCTTACAGTAAGGGAAAGCAAGCACAGACACCAACCATCACATCTCCCTACAGCTCTGCTCAGGATTCTGCCACCATGCCAGGTTGCAGGGTCAGTACTGGTGACAAGACCAACCCAATGGAGCATAGTCTTTCTCCTTTGTCCATCACCCAAAGATTTTGGTAGACAATTCTGGGATCCAAAATAGTTTTCTCTTTAGAGCTCCTAGCCTCATAAAGCAGAGTTATGCACCGGGGTATTCTTCTGGCCAATTAGCCATGAACTCAGAATAATTTGCAGGAGGTTGCAGATGTAAGCACAATCAGCAATTATCTTCCCATATCTCAAGGTATAACATTGACCTATACATTGTTCATCCTGGTCCTGAGAGACCCATCAGCTATATGCAAAGGAGGGAGGCACTGGCAGAGGAAAGTACGCTGACTCCTAGGTCACGAAGGCTGTAGTGCCTCAATTGTACTGTCACCCGTCTGTAGCTGCTGGTTGCATATCTGTGAGCTCTTATTTGAAACTATCAGTGAAAGAGATTTACGTGTGGAAGTTGTTCTGATGGTAATCTGGGTTGCTACAGGCCCCAGAGGATACCAGAGATCATGCTAACAGACTGAACAGCACTGATGGGTGTGATCCACATCTATGTCATGGTCTTGTGTTATTTAATAGTACAGGCATTGCCTGTGACTACCTCATTACTCCACAAGACAGTATGCCAAGCAGTAAACTACCAATTAAGAAGCAGACCTAATCTTTCTGCCAAAACCAGCTTCATTCCAAAAGCCGTAAATTATCTCCTGCAGAACAACTTAAATTGAGTCTTAGAAAATCCATATGCAATTCTGGACATTAAACAGGATTTATTAATTTAAATAAACTGCTTCACCATTTAGGAAGGGCATGTATATCATCGTCTAAATAAAGACAGTTGCCAAAGACAAGATATTTTCTTACAAAAAGGTTGATAAAATTTGAATAGCTCCTGTTTTAAAGGCTTGAAGCTACCAAGGATATTAGACAACTAACACAAATGCACAGGTAGGTTCTACTGGAAAGCACCACATTTAAGAGTCCATGGTGTAAGTAGAAAGAGCAAAGTCATGAAAAATACTAAAGATTACCCTCTTTTCTTGGCTTCTATGCTGACCGAAAGTGTAACTGCTACACCATGGTGATGACAAAAATTGGATACTGATTTGGAGAGTTAGAGTCTATGCAGTTCTTCAACAAGTGTTTCCCATACACGTTTGGCCCACTGACTTCAGGTCTCTAACAGTCGACTGGCACTTAAATCAGGCAGCAGACGCTCTCTGTTAACCCCT
>NW_009624878.1:35130-56078 GCF_000690535.1 Cariama cristata | reverse complement strand
CAAAGCCTTGCCATGCAAACCCAATACAGGAGTATTAATGTTAAATGTAAGATCTCCTGCTGCATCTTTTTGTCTTTTGGGAAAGGAAAAGTTAACAGCTTTTAATGAAGGATATTTTAGACTTGAGTTTGTATAACCTTTCAGCGTTCTGTTGGAAGGGCAGGTTTCTAAATCAGTTGTGTTTTCTTTCCTCTCAGGGCAAATTAATACAAATAGATGTTTGTGAGATTTACTGTCTTCAGTAGTGTTCTGCTGAGTTTTTGATGAGCTAAGAAGCATTTAAGTATGTGCTCTAACAGAAGAAAATGCTGTTGAGGGAAATAAACTTAAGTGAGAGATAAATATTACCCCTAATGATACCAAGGGCAGGCTTCCCAGTTGTGAATTATCTGTTAGTGTTTAGTAACGCTGGTTTTGTCTGTGCTTGCAAAGACAAAACATTCTCCTAGTTTAAATTGAGGATGGTGATTGACTCTGTGCAAGGGGGATGCAGAAGTACATTATTTCACCTTATTCGCTTGTGGAATGACTGGATCTGTCTATGTATAAACATTGGGATTTGTTTCTAAAAATTGCTCAGCTGCTACTTTGTGAGCTATTCTTCAAACAAACTGTTTAAACTTGTGAAAGAAATAAGCCTATAGTTCCAATCACCTTTCTGAATTACACAGTGGCGTGCTAGTCAGTTGAGGCTGTTATTACTGTTGTGCTGCAAGCATTTGGAAATTATAGCAGGGAAAATGGGTGATACTTCTTGATTATAGTCAAGCAGGCTGTGAATGAAAATAGTTTAAATCTTAAACTCTTTAATTTTAGCTGAAAAGATCACTGAAAGTCCTGACCCTCCAAAAGATGAAGACTTTTTAGCGAAGGTTGGAATGCTAAATGGAGGACGTCGTATTGATTATGTTCTGCAAGAAAAACCAATAGAAAGCTTCAATGAATACCTTTTTGCTTTACAGAGTCATTTGTGCTACTGGTAAGAGGAAGTATTTGTGATTCTATAAATACTACTTTTCTGATGTAACTGTATATCTTTAAATGTTGGTAATGACATGCCTACTGTTTATCTTACTCCTGTTGTCTGCTGTTTACCTGTGACCAATATGATAATAGCTAGAACCATGTTTCCTGTCTTGAGTGTTTTATAATGAAAACTCAGGTGATCTGTGTCAAAAATCATGCCCTAGTGTTTCACTTCAAGAATGTTTTGACAAAAATAACTGGTTTTATATACACAGATCTATTTTTCAGGCTACTGCTGATTTGAGAAATTAAACATTGCAAAAGGACCAACCAGTTATAAAGCTACCAGAATAGGAGTTGTTCCAATGGTTGATGTGTATGCATATACTTAGGAGGCCTGAGTTTTCTGGGTCCTTGTAATCATTGAAACATTTGGAAAAGATGACTGCCAAGGTGGATATGTGGTCCTCATCGCCTAATTCTGAAATGGCCTCTTGTTTGGAAAGATGTTGCCTTCCCACACAGGCATACTTTAAAGATAAATTTGTTATACCCTGGATGCTCAAGTGTTACACAATTGAGACGATTCGAGTATTAAGGTAAACGTTATATATGACTGTCCAGGAATGTCAGTCTCAAGATGTCGCACCTAGATGTCACTATTAGCTAATCTCATTTCAAAATAAAATTCTGTGTTAGCACAAAGTAAACAAATCTGTCATCCTGTTTACAATAAAGACATTGCATACAGTTCAAGAGAGCTTCGACACTCAAAACACACACTTTTAGCTACCATCATTTTCAAAACAAGGAGAACTGTGTGAGCATTTTGACAACTGTAGTTTTTCAAATAAAACTATTCGTGAAGGAATTTTGTTAGACTACAATATGTAGTGAAACTTTATTACCTCTTCATTTTGGAATGAAATTGCAGGATATTGATGCTCTGCTATCAAAGATTAACAAAAAAACAAGGAAGAAAAAAGGCACAGTGGAACTTCTTATAAATTTGGATGGTTATGATTTACCACATGTGTACAGTGGCTGCTTGTATACAGAACAAGAAGCAGAGTTTGGTGTCGTCATGTAGTCAGAGCTGTAGTACACCATTGCCTTATCTGGATTTGGATTTGTGGTTTTTTTAAAGTGCTTACATGTTTCAAATGGAGAAAGATACAATTCCATTTATAGGAATAACAGTTAACTATTGACCTGTTGTATCTGTCCTTATGAGGTGCCCTCTTTTTTTTTTTCGTTTTTTTATTGGTGTGTCATTGTATACTCTTTATTACTGTCATAAAATTCAGCGTACATGAAAATACACAAGATGTGGAATGGTAGAGCAGAGGATGTGTAAACTGTATTTGGCAACAGGACGACACACCTTTATATGTAATGGAGAAGCTTGGATGTCCGTTGCAGAGCTGTGCAAAGTGGTGTTGGTGAGGGAGGAGTGAGTGGTCTCTTGTTTTGAGCAGTCAGTGACCCGGTGGTGGCAGTGCCGTTTCGTGGGTAGAGTTGAAGGAGCAGGGAGTTGTTTTCCACAAGGCGGCAGGCGATCATTGCCAGGTTTTTAAAAACTTGCTACCCGTAGCTTTTTTTTTTTTTTTATTCATGTAAGGAAAGTAGGCACAATGATTAATGACCCAAATATAAGCGTATGGGTTTTTTTGGTTTGTTTTTGTTTGTGGGGGGTGGTTTGGGAGTTGGGTGGTTTCTTTGTGTGTATGTGTTTATGTGTTTGTTTGGAGGAGGGTGGTGGGGAAGGCCTTAAATGAAATGCTCTGTGTGTTGGAGAGAACAGAGCTTCCGTGTTAATCCTTCTTGCTTCCTTATTTGCTTGCTTGTTTAATAGGGACCATCAAGAAATGTGGTTACTATGTCTCTGCTCCATTATGGAAAATGTCTGTAGTCCCTGAACTTGCACATTTAAGTCTGTATTGGTGTTCTGTTACATTTGGAGGATCACAGTTCTGACCGTATAAATCTCCTTTACTGTCTCCCTATGTCATTTCTTTTAAAAAGCACAGGAAGCTACCCTTATCTAACAACTCCTGCAGCTTTGGAACTTAGCTAAAATTTGCCTGTTTTATCTTTGGTATTTTTTACAGTGGTTGTTACTCTCTTATGTTGGTATTGTTTATGTGTATTTAAATAACATTTTTTAGATGAATAAGAAAATTAAGTCTGTCCATGTTAAATTTAAATTCAGATAGCCTGAAGCTTTGATTTTGAAAAGAGGAGGGAAAGCAGCAACTTGGAAATGTGGCACTTGAATTATATTAATCTTTAAATTATTTGAGAACTTCCTTATTTTTTAGTGGTAAGGAAGAGAGGTATGGGTATTTAATAATAGTCTATTTACAAGAAAGTGCTAGCGAATTAGGAGAGAAGAATTAGAATATTACTGGTAGAACTGGCAAGGCTGAGTTTTGACATTGGGCTAATAGATGCAGTGGAGCAAGTAAAGGAAGAAGGCCTTGACAAGTAGACATCACAGAAGTGGATAGAGAAGGGAATTTCAAGTTGCAGCATAGTAAGTTAGGGAGGACAGGGTCAGGGGAAAATGCAGTAGAAAAAGGTAAATGCATAGGCTAGGGCTGATAACAGAAATAATGCAAAAGTGATGAAGAATTGTAGCCTGAAGGAAGTTGGTAGAGGTAAGGCCATGTTTCAGAAAGGTAAATACTGGGGCAATAAGTTGTGTAGCAGACTTTTTAGAGAGCTGGAATAGGATGAAGTGTGGCTTACAAGAATTCGAACATGGACCATACTAAAATAACTCTTTCCTTCTTTTTTTTTTTTTTTTTTTTTTAAACATTCTTCATAGGGGATCTGAAGACACTGCCTTGCTGTTTCTCAAAGAAATATACAGGACTATGAATATCAATCCTGAGCAGCCACAGCATTGATATATAGAAACATGAAATTGTAAGTTTGTTCTAATACAACTTATGTACTCATATCAAATTCAGCTGCAATCTAGATTTTTAGATCTTTACTTTCCCTTTTTCCTCTTTAGTTTAAATTATGAAACAGGCAGCCACAAAGTATCATTTTGATTGCAAAAACAATTTCTAGGCTTACATGCAGGGGAAGTCTTAAAGTTCTTCCCTACTTCGTTCCCAAAAGATACCTGATGTTAGATTTTTTGCTGTGGGATAATAATTGCCAGTACAAATATGTTAAGAAAAAAAAAATAAATCTCTCTTTATCATGTTTCTCCCTCAATTCAGTTGTTCAGTGCATGTTCAAGTACAGGAAAATTTGGTGATAACGGATATGATGAAACTTCATTTATAGTGCAGTAGATTAAAGAACACCAACAGTGTTTCACTGTTGTAATGGTCATATTGTTGTATTGGTTGACCAATTGTGCACATGTATGCCAGGGAGAAAGTTGCCTGTCTCCTGAGAAGGTGTTAAACATTGATATTGATAAACTACTGAATGAGACCTCTATGTATGCCGGTATTTTATTATCTTTTTATAGCTTAAGAATTTCAGTAGAACAAGTGAAATGGTACAGCATGGAAGTTAGTTCACTTTGAAAACAAATTAAATACACAGTATAATTGAGTGTCTTTGATCTGACATACACTTGCAGGTGTGTTTTGTAACTGAGGATCTGTATCGTACCAGTTTGCATCACTAGATGTTGTAGAAAAGGCTATATTCTCTTTTGAGAGGCAAGGAGGAAGAAATATGTATCTTACCTTTTTGGAATCATACAACAAGATAGTTTCTGATGTACTTCTCCAGTTTTCAGAACAACTGATAATGTCAAGGTACATAAATACCCAGTATGGTTTTTCCATTTTTCAGAAGAACTGATAATGTCAAGGTAAATAAATATCCAGTATGAAGAGAAATACTTGACATTTCAGAGGAGTATTCTAGATATCTTTGAACTGCTACCACACAGTTTTAGTAGTCTTTTGTAACAGAATGCTTCTGATGGTCAGTTGATAGCATCTTTTTTTAAAATGAAATGTCATAGCAGATCAAATGCATTTTTTTTTAAAGCATGGCTGGATAATAGGAAAAAGGCACTGTTTGGCAGCACAGCTCTTGACAGTGGTGTGTCAGTTATCACAGTGGCTTATGCAGAGTCTCAAGTCAGAGTTGCAGAATTTTTTCTCTGCTTTTATTTCTTTACGACTGCTTAGGGTGAAATCATATGAAGCTTATTGCTGCAGAAATAACTTTTAGTCTCATTGTAGGGGGAATGGGATGTGATAATTTATTGCCACAAAGCTAAAAGTGGTTTTCTTGCTTAGCTTCAGCAAACACTGGGATAATTGTATTTTTCATTGAGAACTATACAGTCAGAGGATGGTTTAGCAGGATGTCATGCAACAAAGCACAGTCAAGGCAGGCTGTGTGATTGTAATACCATTAGGAATTGCTCAGAACTTCTCTCAGCACTTGCTTGACTGAACAGCATTTGAGACTAGGATTCAGGTCCCAGAGGCTTAAATGGGAGGGCAGGTAGGGCCCACCGGGACGCACTTAATGACAAGTGGTATCTTGGGAAAGGCTGCACCCTACAAGACTGGGATCTTTTTTACATGAGAAGAAATGTCTGTACATATGCTGTGTAAAATATTACCACGTAAGTATTGCAGTAGGGAAAAGGAAAATTCTCCCCCAGTGTTAGACAGTAGTCAGGTAGGGTTGCATGTGGGTGGTTTTTTTTGGTTTGTTTGGTTTGGTTTTTTTTTTTCTTTTAAGACCTTCAAATGTGAAGGGTGGCAGTGTGAAGGTAATGGATTATCCAGCAGTGCCTATGACAGCAACATCCATTTGCCTATCTAGAAGTAGATTATCTGAAGAAACAGCCTCTATTTGTGGGCTGTTCAAGGGAAAGAATAAATGCCAGAGGTAGCTCTGGGCTCCCTCTTCATACTTTTCATGTGAATTGATTTGAATGCTGAGAGCTGACCACTTCCCTACTTTGATGTGCAGAGGTATCTCTTGCTGTCCGGTTTAATTTCATGGTGTCTGCCATCAGCAGATGGAAAGAGACAGGATCTGCTAGCCTGCCCTCTTCTCAGGAACGTTGATCTTTATGGTGCTGTTGGCCAGTGCAGATCCTTTTAACTTCTTGGGAATGTGGTAATTTTGGAGCAGATAAAAATTTAGCAGAGGGAAACTAAGGGAGGAGCTGGATGTTTGGTTTTATCTCTGGTCTGAATTAGCCGATTGTTTGCTTTTGGAGAGATGGAGGTGGTTGGCCAAATTCTTAAAAGAAGTGGGACTAAGGTGGCCATTGTGCTTCATCATATGGAGGATGAATTTTGAAGGCGAAGAGGTTTGTTGATACACAGCAGCTGCTGCATAGCATGTTTGTGTAATGTTCTGTATTGGAAGGTTTTTCTTGACATCTACTGGTAACTTACTCTTAACTAAGTCAAATCAGTTAGCATTAACTATCTTAACTAAAATTATGTATGAGAAGAATTCGTTGCACTTAAAACTGGTGAGTAGCTACTAATACCTGCTTCTACTCACTCATAAAATAGTACAAATGGAGTTCTACTTTATTTTGTATAAGTGACTTGATGCAGCTCTTCTAGATCATCTTGAAGCTGTTCTTTGTGAAACAGTAACACAGAGTTTAATGTAAACAATGTAAAGAAGTGCTTGGGACAACTTTTAACACGTAAATTGGAAATTTCATTTCCTGTATCTATTTTGGTAACTTGGTTGAAAGGAAACTGAAAACACTAAGATGTCTTTAAATTACTCTTGCAAATGAGAATTTTGTCCTTCTTTAGGAAAGCATAGCCACCACTAGGATCTTACTATTTTTATTAGATTCACAAGAGCATCTTTCACTGTGTTGGTTAGAAGATTTGTTTAAGTTGCTATACAGTCTCTACATATTATTCTTGTTTTTACAGCTCTTTATAGAGTGTCCTGTTGAGGGAGGAGAATGCACCAGCATATTAAAGCTTGGATGTATAAACTATCGCATCTTTATTTCTCTCTCTCTTTAGAGTATGATAATTCATTACCGTAAGTTAAAAACCTAGTAGCTAATTAAAATGTATAGTGAATGGCATCTTATGAGCAGTTGTTGTGAGCTCTTTCTGTTTGTAATTATAATTGCCAATTTGTGTTCACGAAAGTATATTTCAGGAGCTTATTGTATTAAAAAATTGATTAAAATGTGTATGGATTTTTAGATCTCTTTGAGTGCTCTTGAAATTGAATATTGGCATATTTAATTTTGTTAGCATTACTGCAAGAATAGAAAACTTGATATATTTCATAGTTCCCATGTGTACATGTTTTGTTTTCTCTGCACAGCCTTACCTGTTGCTCCGACAGACCTCATGAAAAATGCTTTGAAGAACATCTAGTATTTTCATAGTTGCACACGACAGAATAAGTGTCAGACTTGTTTTTTTTATGCCAGTCCAGAACTTGCTCAGATTCTACCTTCCTGTGTCACTGCAAGCAGACTTAAACTTTTGAGATGATCAGCACTGTCATTCAAGAGATGGATGGAATGACACATTTTGGATCTTAAATCAGGTTAATTGTACAGTTGCCAAGTATAAAGTGATTGCCGAAGAAGGTTTGTTTTTTTTTTTGGCATGCAAATCATTACTTCTCTCATTCAGCTATCCTGTCTCAGCTAGCTGTCAAACATGCTTTGCCTATCAAGGCAGCATGTCCTTATTAAAAAGAATTTGTTGAGAAACAGCAATAATCTGCTTTTCTTGACGCATTTGTTGCTCCACCTTTTAAAAATAAAACGTGAACTGTAGTTATAACTATCTTTAATACAGATTACACAAAACAGTTCATATTTACTGAAAACTAGCAACCAGAATAATTTTCTTACTATGGTAAGTGTGATGGAGATTATTTTATAAAGACCTTTTTAAGCCTCTGTTAAGAGTTTTATTGTGGGTTTTTTAAAAGTAAAAATGAACCTTTGACTTTGAAAATGTTAGAAGTTTGTTGCAGCTAGTTCAGTGTTCACATCTCCTGAAATGAAGAACAATTTTAAATAGCATTTTGGTCTGGTAATTAAGGTAATTTTAGTGAAACTAGGCTGCAGTTTTGAGAACTAAAATACTTACCTTGACCCAGCAGTTTAATATCTCGAAACAGTTAATGTAAATAGAGGAATCTGAAGCTTATGGGTGCTAGAGAATAATCTAGGTCCAGACCTGCAGTCCAGATTCCATTTTCATGTAATGAAGTTGAGATGAGTTGGATAGTGTGAAACCTTTGAATTCATGTCTCTGAATACTGAGCTTCTGTAGCTTTCTTCTGGCTTCAACTTACATGCAAATTGTGGCTTTTCTTAATATTAGTGACTTAACCCTACTACTGACTATTTGCCTCTGTTATTGCAGTAAATGAATTCTGAAATGCAGTATGTTTGGTTTTTCTTTCTTGGTATTTGTAAAATACACATTATTGTGTATATATTTTGGTCATTATAACTAAAAATACCTTACTTCCAGTGGGTCTTTACAGCAAGGTTTTGTATTTTGTCACAGAATATAGGTTGGAAGGGACCTCTGGACAGGTAAGTCAGTCCAACTCCCCTGTTCAAGGCAGGAGTGGCTTAGGGCCTTGCTGAAGGATGGAGATCCTTCACCTCTCTGGACCCTATTCTAATGTTTGACTACTATGATTGCAAATTTTTTTCTAATATATAATTGGAATTTCCCAGATGGAGCTTGTGTCTGTTGCCTCTTGTCCTTTCTCTGTCCATCTTCAAGAATAATGTCTCTGTCTTCTCTTGTACTCTCACATTAGATAGTTGAGGACAACAATAAGATTTTCCTGTTTGGCTTCTCAAGACTGAACACTTGCCTTAACATCTTCCCGCATGCAGTGTGCTATGACCCTGTAGTCATCTTGGAACTTTCCACTGGACTTGCTTTAGTTTATCAAAATCCATCTTGTTCTGGGAAGCAAGTTTGCCAAAGGAAACTTTTTATCCAAAACAAATGTATTTGTATCTTTGTAAATCTAACCTCTGAAGACCAAGTTTTCTAAGCTTTACAATCTGCTTTGTTAGCTAGAATATAAATAATATATTAAAAAACTCGCCAAATAAACAAACAAACCCAAACCAAAACAAAGAACCGTAAAACCGCAAACCACAACCACTGGCCTCATTTTCATCTTAAGTATCATAGAGTGGAAGGTTATACGCTTAAATTTATCAACTCTGCGCAACATTGACTAATGTGGTGAATATGCTTAAATAGCTCTGACAGTGTCTTGTTCACTTTCTTCTTTTACTGCAAAGCTAATGGGTCCCCTGGGAGGGAACAGCAGCACCAAGGAACAGTAAAATTTTATGGGTGTGTGAGAAGTGCTGTTGCGTGGAGGACCCTGGCTGGCAAGCAGCTTGCTTTGCAATGGAAGGATGGGCAGGAGGATATTGCAGGTGAATGAGGACCATCTGGAGCGGAGAAATTGTTTTGGGAATCTAGCATTACAATCAGTTCTGGTTACATAAATAAAAATTTGACTGAAACTAGCAATTCTTACATCTTAAAAGCAAATGGAAGTTCAGACATTAAGGAAGGAAAAATGACAGTGTAACCAATGATTATATAAAACAAAGAAAAACTGTAAACCAAATGGAGTTTAAATTTATATCTTTCACAGATACCTGTATTACTTCCTCAGCAGAAATCTTCCTAGAGTGCTGCAACAACTTATTAGGCAGACCATATACAGCACAGCTTCCTATATATGTTGCACTAGGTGTGTTGGATTTCTATTTATTTTGGCTTTTCTAAATGGGAGCAGTAGGTATTATAATCCATAATTAAATAGATAATGCAAATTAAACTTTAATAGTAAATCTGTATACAAAAATTTAAAGTTTTCCCTGCCATATTTTAATCTGTGCTGAAGTGATCATACATTTTTTTTTTTAAAAAAAAAAAATTGTCCAGAATATTTCTTTTTTAAATCAAAAATCTGTGTAGCAGAGCATAATAGCACAGGAAGAGAAGGAGAAGTTAGTTCACCAACCCCATAGTGTTGGGAATTATAACAGTCCCATTACCACTGATTCTGCCCTGGCTTTTCTTGTCATCTGCCCATGTCGAGATGAAAGTGTCCTCTGAGGGGGGGAAAAAAAAAGTGTACTGCTTCAGACTTGCATCCTGGCCCTGGAACCTCTCTACAGGAGAAAAGAGAATTGACAGTTTAAGGTGAAACTGTCTAAATGAACTTATTGAAAGATCGATGGAGGCTGAAGAGCAGGCAGAAGTGAGGAAGGGGCAGCTGGGGTGGGGTGGTGGAAGGGAAGTTCTTGATTCTGCTGTGTTGTTGGTGCTTGCAGCATTCACATCAGTACTCCTAGGCCAGGGGCTCTGGGATCCCCCTGGAAAATGTAGGTCATCTCTGATAGTTTTAAGCTCTTCAGTGTGAAGGTGGAAGCTGAAACAGTTTCCCTAAGCTGGGTAAATGGAGAAAAAAACCTGTTCTCTTCTTTGCCAACTACCACTAGTGTCTTTTTAGCAATTTGGCTGTGCGCTGTAAGTTATTTAAAATTTTTGTGTGAGAGAGGGTAAATATTGGCCATGTTCTGCAGCCCTGATCATGTGTATACAGCTGCCACAGGTGATGGGCCTAACGTGAAAATACAGCCTGCAGTCATGAGCAGTCCGGTATTGAAGGGAGCTGTGCTAGTAGGCTCCTGGAGGTATTTGGAAATATCAGAACAAGCATGGTGTGAAGTGCAAAGTGATGTTGGCACCATCTGCCTCACCCAAGAGATAGCTCCCATGGGATAGTTGTACTCTTCAGTGCTTAAGACATCCTTCAGACAGATCACCACGTAGTAGTTTATGCAAAGAGAAAAGATTGCAAGTCACTTGTAGCAGAAGGGTAAAAGCGTGTGACTAATTCTTGCTGACAGAAGCCACCTGATAGGGTGCAAAATAGAAGATTCATCTCACTCTGTAGCTCTGTGACATTTTATCTCCCTTTCTGCTCCTGAAAAACTGTGGTGTTATTTGTGGAGAGATAGTAATCATTAAAATCTTGAGAAACAAGAAGGTACTCTAGGAAGTGTTCCAGTCACAGAGAACAGGTCACCTGGGGCCATGCCTGAAGTGCTGTAACTAATGCCAGCTGTGTCCTGGCCTGCCGATGAGAGACAGGTCCCTCATTTCTGCAGCTGAGGTTAGCTGAGCTGCTCAGATCAGTATTTCCTACAATGAACACATTCATGCTAAGTGTTCTCTGGAGGATCTTCTGAACCTGATGCTCGCTCCCTGCACTGCTCTGGCACATCCTGACTTTCACTTTTATAATGTACCCTAATATGTGTGTTTGAAGACATTTATGAAGATCTGAAGACTGACAAGATACAGCACTTTGTTCAGTGAAAGTGTCGAAAAGCAAATGCCTTTACTCTCCTTCTGTGAGGGGACTGCTGTGTTGAAGGTGATGCAGTGCTTCCAAATGAGCACGTATGTAACATTGTGTTGATCTTATTTTATCTTCATGAAGATGATCCGAGGGCTGGAGCACCTCTGCTGTGAAGACAGGCTGAGAGAGTTGGGGTTGTTCAGCCTGGAGAAGAGAAGGCTCCAGGGAGACCTTAGAGCAGCCTTCCAGTGCCTAAAGGGGCCCACAAGAAAGCTGGGGAGGGACTTTCTACAAGGGCCTGTAGTGATAGGACAAGGAGCAATGGCTTTAAACTGGAAGAAGGACGATTGAGATCAGATATGAGGAGGATATTCTTCATTGTGAGGGCGATGAGGCAGTGGCACAGGTTGCCTGGAGAAGCTGTGGCTGCCCCATCCCTGGGAGTGTTCAAGACCAGGTTGGATGGGGCTTTGAGCAACCTGGTCTGGTGGAAGGTGTCCCTACCCATGGCAGGGGGATTGGAACTAGATCATCTTTGAGGTCCCTTCCAACCCAAACCATTCTATGATATCTACAAATCAGTTAAATAGCAGATTTTTTGAAAATAAGTTCATTGAAGGATAAAAGTGCTCTGACTGACTTTTCTTTTCCACAAGCACTTCGTCCTCATGGCGTTACAACAGAGAACAGGTGCAGGCACTAAAGGTTGTTGGTGAGTTTCCCAAAGCCACAGAAGACCTGAAGGGCATAAGACAGAAAAATGCGCAGTGTGCAGAATAAATTGAAAAAACCACAAGAAAAGTGAAAAACTAACTGGTTCCCACTGAAGGGTCACACCTTTCTTGATACTCCTTTCATATGCTAACTCACTCTGATACAGTCCAGTTTTGCATTGAGGCCCCATGTGGAAAATTCGTTTTCAGGTGGAAATTTTTATGAATGAATTCCAAAGAAAAAATCAGAGCCTCTCTAAGAAATCCAGCAGCTTTCCAAAAGATTCCCATTTGAATGAAATTGAATCTTTCATTGAAAACTTATTTCTTTTGAAAAACCTTTTGACCACTGCTCTACTCCACTGTTTCAAGAGCTGTTGCCTCTGCTGGCAGTGAACGTTTCTGTCCTCTGGGAACACCTCCTCATACATCTCTTTGTAAAAGAAGCATAGTCAAACAATTTTTCCTTGTGCTAGGAGGTGATGTCTTGCGTAACATTGGAAATTTTCAGTAACTGTGCTTCTAGAGTTGTCCTGGTCCTTTCCCGATGAATGTTACATTCATATTTATAACTTTGTGCCTGCAATATGACAAATGTGTTACAAACTCTGTCTGAAATGCTATTTCTATAATAATGTTCTCCCTCATTCCACCCTGTATAGTTTTTTTTTTCTTTTTCTTGTGGTGAATAATAAAATCTAGCATTTCATTTTTCCTTAAAAATGATCAGCAGTTGATGCCAGTGCCAGGACGCTAGTTGGTGGAGACTAAATGTTCAAATATAACGGGAGCGGGCATTGGAGAGCAGTCCTTTGCAGTGCTGCATTTCTCAGACCCAGCTAAGTATTCTTGAACTTCTTTTTTTTAATCATCACTTTGAATTAGGATGTGTTCCCCAATGTTAAAATAAAAAATCTCATGAATTCTTGCTTAATAATGGGAAATACTATTTCAAATGCCTGTTCCCATTTTGGTACTCTTGACGTATCTGTATTTAACTGAAATGGTGTAAGTTGTTGACAGCTTACTTTGATTTAATAGGAGCAGTCTGGCGGTTGTTTTCAGACTCTTGTAACAGCAACTCTTAAAATAAAATATGAGCTTGGCTCTAGATTTCTATCTGATTTTCATAATTGTAAATCAGGATTAGCTTCCCAGAGGCTAATGGAACCACTCCAGTGTAAATACAATTACAAACAGACCTGCTGGGACTCAGTGTTTCCACAGAGTCAGTGAGGGGTTTTTTATTTGCCTTACATGCAGATTACTAGCGATCTCTTCTAAAGAATTGCCACTTTCCTATGGTGATAGGAAGGAGATAAAGGAAGGTGGAAGACAGGATCTGGGTACCACACAGCTCCTGGGTGTCCCCCAGACAGCACAGGGAAGGAGGCTGAGGAAAAGATGAGCATCACCACAGTTAGCTGGGATCTGGTGCATCAAAACTGGGAGTCATTTAGAGCATCCTTGACCCTGCAGACAGGGTTTCGACTGGAGAACCTGGAAGCACATAAACCTTACGTTCTTTTGCTGCATGATGCAAACAGTAGTAAAGACCCCAGCACCTTTCCTGCAGAGCTGCTTCCCCCCTGGTCGGCCCCCAGCCTGTGCAGGTGCCTGGGGTTGTTCATCCCCAGGCACAGGGCTTTGTAATTGCCTTTGCTGAACTTCACAAGACTCCTCTTTGCCCGTTTCTCCAGCCTGTTGAGGTCCCTCTGACGGGCAGCACAACCATCAACCAGTACTCCCATTGTCTGCGCTACCTTTTAGAGTTTCTTCCTAACTGCGAAAGCAACCTATGGACAGAAAAGCATAAATTTCTATTTCCTTTGTTGCAAAGCCCGAAGACTTAAGTATTTGTCTTATTTCTTCAGGGGAAATTTTCACAGGCTTGAACAGAGGTGATCGTCAGTACAGATTTTGCTCACAGCGGCAGGGTTCAGCTGAGCTGCTTGGAGGGTACAAGAACCCTGTATAATGCACCTTCTTGAAGTTAAAATGAGGTTCTCAAATATGCATGAGAAATGGTGCTTTCAGCTCGATGACTTTCGAAATCTAGGACTCTCTAGGTTTCCTGTACGTATGGAGGCTATAAAAGAAGAAACATCTTTTATATGTCAATAAAATAGCTTCAGATCCAAACAAATTCAGGCAATCAAAAGTGAAGTGTGTCTGTTTAAGAGATGCTAATAGAGAACAAAGGTCTAAGAGGAGAAGAAAGCAAGCAGTTGACCTTGTATCTCCCTTTCTACCAAAAAAATGTTCAAATAACTTCTAATGTATTTTTTTCATGGCCTCATGAATGCAACCAAAGCAATAATTGTGCTCGAGACTGCTCTGAGTGCATGCGTAGGGAAATGGTTTATTCACAGACTAGAAGGAGCTCGCTTGAGTTTTCCTAAGCCAAGCCTTGTTATGTGTGTTGTGAAACATTTAGTTACTCATCTCTTTGTAGCTCAGGGGATTCATGATCTCTGCGTTGCAGGATGTTCCGATATGATTTTCCTTTCCCCAGTTTTTCCATCTGCACAAGGGACTAAGAAAATACAGCTCTGAATTTCTAAATAGTAAGCTCTAGCCCTAGTAGCCTTCAGGGAGGGTCTCTTAAGTGGCGTGGGAGGGGAGCTGTAGAAGGGAGCTGAGGGAGAAACAGATCTCAGATTTCTGCCAATATAAAGTAGCCAGCTGCAGGGAAAGGGGAGCACAGCTATGTCATGACAGATACTTTCTTTTTGCCTTTTTTCCACTTTTAGCTTCTCAGTGTGGAGAAAATAATGACAGTGCTGCTGAGTGAAAAATGGGAGTTGCAGCCGTAGACTAGAAACAAATAACCTCAAAAACTCCTTCATGAAGGTGGCAGTATGTCTGCAAAATATCTTGGCTAAATGATTTAAGAGACCATTTTTTCAGAACTGAGCTCTGTCAATAAACAAGATTAGATTTGTTTTTCAGACCATCCTTTGTACAAATATATGTGATTTTAGCCACTGGAAGATCCTTCGTTAATAGGATCGTGGTGCAATTTTATTGATTGAACTATAATGACATCTCATATTGAATGATTTGTGAAATTGTCTCAGAAGATAACCCACTTAGAAAATAGTGATGCCTGACAATAGTATAAAAAGAGCTATTAATAGAAACTAGTAACTGAACTGAGATATAAAATAATGATGCCTGACAATAGTATAAAAAGAGCTATTAATAGAAACTAGTAACTGAACTGGGATGCTAACTATATAGGACTAATGGTTAGGTATAAAGGCATATATACATTGATGTACATGCACATATTACACGTATGTATACGCACACAGACACATATATGTATCTGATCTATATATTCTGCATATATTAATTTAGAAAATTAAAACAGTTCCAAATTGAACCCTAAAAACTCATTAGCGTAGGTCCATGCATTTGGTATCGAGAACAAGAGATACTATAGCGCTTTAGCTCCTGCAGACATGAGGCAATCATACTATGTTTTTCCTTTATTGGTATCTTCTTAATAATCCAAGATGTGGAAAAAGGTGAAATTACTCTGAAATTACTTAAATGTGTGTTCATTGTGCTTTGGTGGATTGGAAGATTATATGCACAAAAGACTGAGTCCACAGATAGAGCAGAGCTTCAAGGTACTTCGGTGGTAAGCACAGAAGCACAGGTAAAGCATTCATGAAAAAATCAACCTGAAGTCTACAGTAAAATTCGAAGATATATTCTACCTGTATCAATACAGCTGACTGAAATTTTTGTGTGTTAAACTCTTCCAGGATGGTTTCTCATTGCTTCCAGTCTCACTTCATCATGTTGTTGTTTTTAGAACATGGATGGAATTGAAGAGCAGTTCAGATTTTGCATGTGTCAAAACTTTAAGAAGATTTAGCTCACAGTGTGATATCAGCCCAGAGAAGTTTTAAGCATATTTTGTGGAAAACACTTACAGAAGGGACACAGATCCCATGTAGCTCCCTCCTGTGCCTGGTGGAACAGCTTAAGGAAGCATCTTCCTTGATCGCTGGAGTGAAAGCTTCACCTCATCTCCTGTCACCCCAAGTAGGAGCAAAGTGCAAGGAATGAGGTGCACCATGGCAGGAGGAGAGGGATGGGAGGAGAGAGGAAGGCTGCCTGCGTTCATCTGGCTTGAACACTCACCGCCATCCCACCGCCTCTGCAAACAGCTCTCTGGAACAGGCAATTTCCTTTTACAGATGCAGAGTCCTCTTCTTTTCTTAGCAGAGTATGCTGTACAGGGCTATGGTGGCAAGGGTCAGTCTGACAAGTGTCACTGCAGAGAGGGGAGCGGGATGAATGGGAAGACACAGCAGCACTTAAAAGCAAAGCAAACAGGTAAAAGGCAAACGTCAGGGTGAAAACCTTGCCCAGGCAAAGAGGCAAAAACTAAGACTGGTTATAAAAATGAGAGGCACATGTGAAGATGGCCTGTGGGCCACCTGGACTGCAAAAAGAGCTTGAAGCTTCCAAGGAGGAGGAAGATCTATGAAGGTTAAAGTACTTTTAGCTAGTGATAATAAAGGCTGAAATAACATTGCCTTCTGGCTGTTAAATTGCCACTGTCAGAGGTAAAAACTAACACTGGACCTTGGCAGCCTTAGCTATGGACATAGACAACTGTGCGATTCCTTACCTATTGTGCTTATTGCTAGTTCCAAATGCTTAACGTTATTTTTTAAATCTCAAGCAGCACAAAGTTATATTCTAGCGTCTGCCTGGGCAGAGCTTTCTGGTTATAAACCAGTATCACAGGCAGCTTCTGTGAAACTCCTGTCTGGGACAATGCAAGACCAACCAGGTAATTCAAGGTCATTGCATTTTACCTCCATACTAAGCTTAGCTGCCTCTGAAATCAAGAGGCATTTTCTCTATTGACTCTGGTAGGAGTCAGGTAAAAGGACGTGGCCGCAGCAGTGTTGGCTTGCACCTATACTGTGTATTCACTGGCCAGTTTGAGACTCTCTAAAACCTTTCCTGTCTAGATTTCTGAGCTCTGAGTCTCGCAGTATTAAGGTGATGTCCTGTTCAACAGTATCTAAGCTAAGAGCACGATGAGTGGAATAAAACTGAGGCACCTGTTTGAAAAGTTCTGGGTTTTGACAATAGAAGAGGCATCTCTCCTGTAACATCAATGCTTGATTTTTGGCTGCCAAGAACTTCTCTTGCACTGGAAGCCACGTAACATTTGAAGCAGGAGCACCCTGCAGCCTCAGTGCCTAGACACATGCAACTGCCCAAGTAGGAGCTGCAATAAACTGGTTTGTTTTGGCTCTCCAGTGCTCCTAAGCTCAACCATCTGTGCAAAACTGCTCTGTGCACCCGGGTGTTTTATTACTCAGAAACTGGAAGATGAAAAAATGAAATGCCAAATGCATGTGCAGACTGTGGGTTGCTTCTTCAGCCTTTCATTCTTTATTTTGATAATGGATCCCAAGCCTAACCTTTCCTCCAAGAGAAATTATACAAGATATAATCCCTTTACGATAAATTGAACTGAGTTATTTTAACATGTCCCCAAAATATTTTTAATATGGTGCATTTCTTTTAAATGGCATTAAGTTCAAAATGCCAGCTGCAGCAGATCACTTACACAGCATAATTCAAGGTAGGGGTGGAAACACATTTGTGCTGTGTTCAAAGGGCTGATTTTACTCTAGTGTGAATTTTACTTAACTCAATGGACTGAATTAATTCTGCAACCACTAAGATGGTACTTTGACAGATTTTAAGTAGTAACATCACCGTTACGAGCCTCTTCCCCTATTTCAACCTCTCAACTGCCTATTTGGATGCGTCTGTGAGGCTGTTTGTGAGGCCGGTTGGTGAACTGGGCTTGGGTGAAACATAGCCCAGAAGAAAAAAAACCCAACTTTTTCATCTGATTCAGCTCCTGATTCTGGCGAACCAAACAACTTCTCAGCCACAACAGAGGAGATAGCATGGGGATGGGGTACTTAGGCCAGCAACACTGCCAAAAGGAAATGCTTACCAAGCTGTTCCTTGGGAGGTTTATCTGGCAACAGCTGATAGTCCTAAATCCCTGGATAAATTTGTCCACACTTTGCAAAATATTCCATTCTATCCTCCTGTACTTATCAAAATGTGCCATATCTGTTAGTCTACATCCAACACTGAAAAAATACAGGAACTGCACTGACAGACTGTGAATAGCATGTCGGGGTACTAGTAACCATCACGGAACATTTCATCTGTGAAATGGCAGGATGCTCCCCCTACGCTGTGAACCAGCTGCTGCTTTCCAGCATCACCCGCCTGGGTATATCCAGTCCCAGGCTGGACAAGCTGTAGTCTTGCCCAAGATACAGCGAACGTTGCTGTGCAGCTGAAAGGTCTGTCTCACTCTGCTACAGTTTGCTGTTAGAGGTGTTTTGTAGGTATTTGTTCCCATAGCTCACTTCTGTGCTCAGCAGAATTACTTGCAGAGTAACCATGATGGGGATGGACATCTGGATGGACAAGATGATACGTGGCTTGTGGCTACTGCCTCCTTGCAAAGGAAAGCACTGGGTGAGCATGCATCAGCCTGGGGTGCTTGGAAGGAGGGGCAGGCAGTGCTTGAAACCGTCAGTTGTCTCCGTGCATCTTAGTAGAGAGGGATCTATTTTTTTCCTGCATGAAAATGGAGACAACCTAACTGGGATCCAGTTTACAGACCGATCGTCTCTCCCTTTAGGTGCTCCTGAATCTTCTTTCCTGAGAATCCAGCAAAGGAACATGGTGTCTTTCAGAGCCATGTGCAAATCCCTTATGTTATTTTGGCTTTGCAACAGAAAGTGGGGTGGGTTTTGGGGGTGTGTTTTGGAAAATATGTGCATATTCTGTTCAAATTTCCTTAATAGCAATTGTAGGTAAGAGTTGAAGTCAGTGAGTAGCTATGGTGAAGAATGGAGGACACTGTCAGAAGCAAACTCTGAAGGTATGGCCAGTAAGTGGGAGATGTTCTGAGTCGGTAGCATCGGCATGGGAAAAAGCCAAAAAAAAGACTTACTTCACATCCATTGATGCTGATAATGTTTGGAAACAAGAACAGAGGGTTGGGTAGTAAAAAGTTACATTGAGCTATAGAAAATATATATGGAATATATATGTTGATGGTGACAATTAAAATTGAAATGAACCGAATGAAACTTACTAAAAATATTTACAAACTGCAATGTTATATTGTTAAACATCCTAAAAGGAAAGGGATAGCAGGGCACAACTGATGCAAGGGCAAAAAGGAACCAAACACTTCAGAAAACACTGCAAACAAAAAGATGGTGTATGTGTATCTGTAACTACAGGGAAACATACTGCAATGAAAGCTGTCCCTTTCAGTGTTCAGATCCAAATGTCACAGCATTTTAGAACAAAAGTTCAGGTCCAGAAACATTCAGGAGAGAAATAGAGTGTATGATAATACTTAGGTGATAACTGTGAACATTCTGAGTGGAGTATTATTCTTTTTATTATTCTAGGTAAAAACATGTAACAGAATTATTATCTGTAACAACAGCTAGTCAGGTATATGAGCAGTATCTGTGTTGACTGGACTACTTACCAAATATATTTTGCATTCTTTAATCCAACTTACTTGTTAAAATGTGTAAAGGATTTTTGTACACTGAAATCCATGGGAAGTTTTAGCCAGACAGCATCCTGTTGATTAGAAGCATATATCCTTAGCAAAATAACAAGTACCATTAGAACACTAATAAAAACACTTTAGACCGCATGTGTGTGCTGAGCTCACATTGTGCCTAATTTTCTGATAAATGTGTCTTGTTAGGTACCATTTTCTCTAGATATGCATTGACCTTTCCTTTTAGGAGGTTCATAGTTAAAGTACAAGATAATTAATGGCATAGCTAATCATATCAGATGTTGTACTGGAAGCACTGAGGGTAAAGCAATTAGGGCTCAGCTAAGTACAAGTTAAAATAATCTGCAGCCTAACAACATTTCAGGGATTGTGCTTAGCCACCAGTGAAACTTTGAAAGTTGGTAGGAAGGACAGAAGTGTTTCAAAACAGGCATAAATTCAATGAGCTCAACATCAGTGCTATATTAGCCACAGCCCCGAGCAGAAGCTTGAAAGATCCTATGCGTTTGCCTACCAGGGTGTCGGGATTATGAAGTTCACCAAATTAATTTAGAATTCAAGCTGATGGCAGGAGAGGGAAGGAAAGGAAAAGTTCATACAACCTTAACGTCTGAAAATTGTTAAGAAAAACAATAGGAAGAATGGATTTGGGGGTAAAGTTTCAAAACGCTTTGCAGAAAACCGGTCTCTGCAGGCACCAGGACCCTCACCACCACCCTCCTGTGGCTGAGCAGCTCCTGGGCTTTCCCCAGCACAGTGACTGGGATGCCACCAACGGGAGCATCTTTGGGCCTCTGTTTGAGGACACCTTTGGTGGGAGACCTGGGGTGCCCATGGCCGGCTGCTGCACCCTGAAAGGTGACAATGGCTCTGGAGGGGTCCCCCTGCGAGGAGCCCATTTCCAAAACTGTTTCTGCCATCACTAAGTGCACTGTCCACAGAGGCTGCCAGAAGCGAAGACTTGAGATGATGTCCTTTGATCTCTTCCCTTCTTGCCGCCAAGAGTGCCCAACAATTCCTGTATGCTCTGGGCTTCTTACGCCCTTATCCTGCCAATGCAAAATACCTGATTTCAAAAAGCCTGCCTTGCCTGATGCAGAGCTACGGCATCTTGTCTAAACTCATTTCTTCTTGGTCACAGAGTCAGGCATCTTGTCTGCAGGATCGGCTCATCTCTACCCACGCATGATGTGTCTGCAGAGAAATGAAAGAATATTTTTCTTTTACTGCTATTCATTCCAGGTATCTGTGTATGTAACACAGACTCTCCAGTGCATTCC
>NW_009624878.1:0-35099 GCF_000690535.1 Cariama cristata | reverse complement strand
TGCAGCTTTTTGCTAATCAAAGCAATATTTTTCAATGTTTTGTTTACACTGCTCACATTTATTATAATAGAAATTTCACTGGGAGAGAGCAGCCAATGCAGCAGAATGGTTACTGTAAATGATCATGGATCTGGGTGAAAAAATCAGCAGTCCAGAACATGGACTTGATGATGATATAATATACCATACTAAATTCAAATACTGGGGCAGTAACGTGCAAGCCATTAGTGCTATGAAGAAGGAATTCCTATCAGCAAATGGTGATGGAAAAATCTTCACTCTCTGACTTAAACTCGATTTGTTCATTACAAATCTGTGATTTACAGACCAAATTAGGCTTTTGAGTTGAAAATGCTATTTCTACCTTAACATATGGGTGTAGAAGCAGAGAAAACACCAGAAGTAGAGACAGATGGCTTGTCATCTTTGTAAGCAGTTCCCTGAGGAATATACCAAGTTTCAAATGCAATGAATATATGCCATTTGCCAAGATTTGTGAAAGAGCTCCACAACTCCCTGCCTCCAGAGCTATGTAGACAAGGTCTATGTGAAGAGCATAGCTCTCCGGATGGATGTGTTTTCAGGCGCCTAAGAGAGTGATTGAAAAATCCCATTGGAATATAGAGGGAAAAAAGTCTCTTCTAGATGCCTGATAAACCACAGGAGTCATGCACAGCACTTCCTAGGAGAAACAAGAATAGTAGAATTTTTTTTGTGCCCCCTGAAACTTTTGATTGTATGTCTGGCCATGTCTGGCACTAAAATATGCTGCCAATGTTTTAACAAGGGCTTACGACTGATAAAGAGTGTTCCTGTCCAACCTTCCCTTTACCCAGTGGCAAACTTCATGAACCAGTGGCAACCTGCAAAGCAAAGGTAATAAATTTCTCATTTCTTGCTCTCTCGAGTGCACTTTAAAATAACAATGAACTCCACAGTCTTTTACCTTTTCATGCTGAGTCTCAAAAAAGGATTCCTTCAGTTTTTTTTAGGTGAAGAGCATAGGAATTTCTTAAAATTCTCTTTAGTAAGGGAATTTCAGTGCGGATTATGTAGGACTTCACCTCCAGCACAGCAACGAGTTAAAGACTTCAGGGTAAGCTTCTGCTGATACATATTGCCAAACTCCAGCTGTAACAACGGTGCTCTAGCAATGCCTGCCAGCAATAAAAGCAAACCTTGTGTTTATCTCAGCGAGACCCTCACTTGCATTCTATCCAAAGCTATAAAACGCTCATATTAGCCCCGAATCCATTGCTTCTGAGCAATGAGTTTCTAGATTCAATTAGTGTGCATTATTAATAGACTGATTGCAAGTATCATTCTTAGTAAAAGAGAATGGCAATGCCTTTCACTAAAGCAAGAATTGTATTCATGAGATACCCTACCCTCCAAAAAAGAGACCTTGATGCTATGAATATGTCCACGGAGCATACTGCACAAGTACCAATTAGCTTAAACATAGCTTAGCTGTGTACTCAAACACAGCCGATGTACTGCCTTTCACTCTCTTCTCTTGGCAGAAATTTTTCATGCCCAGTTCTGAATGTGGGAAGTACTACATAAAAATGATGATTAATTGTATCGGAAATGGAAAGACGTTTGAAAAAGAATGATTTTTGCTGACAGACAAATTGGCTGAGGAGTTCGTTAGTGCTTCAGTAGGACTTTAGATCTGACTTGGCATGCTTTTGGAGAGCCAGTCCTACCGACAGCCTCCTGCCCCTCTCTCCATGGCCAGTTCAGTCCACACCTCTGCAAAGGCAGTTTACAAAAACGTAAAGAGAAATGGATGTCCAAAAGTCTTGTTTGAATGTGAAAATAACTATGACAGGTCCTTCCTTGTAAGATCCAAGATGTAAAGGGGAACAAAAGTGTTTGTTGGCATTAAATAATCAGATAGAGGAATAAAGGAGGTCAAACAAAATAATAATGGCTCTATCTTGCTCTGATACAATAATTTATTTTGCAGCATAAATCCAGTATGCTCACACAGACTTTCCCTGAGAAGATGTGTCACAGAGACGGGATTTCATCTGTGTTTTTAATCAGGAATAGGGAAACAGAATTTTTAGTACCACTGTGGAAATTAATTAAAATTTCTTCTTTGACAGTTGAAAGAATTTTTTCCAGAAACAAAAATGAACAGGTGTGAAAGATGCGTGGTTTGTGCCAGTCCCCCAGCAGACAGCAGCACCTTCCTGTTCAGAGGGATTCTTCCACAGGGAAATTTCACCTGTTAGCATCTACCCTACGTTGGTTTTTGGAGAGTAAAATTTCCCAGTGGGTCTATCCTGCTTTCCTCATGCACATTTGCACTGGCAGCACATCGTTTTTTGTCAAGAAGCGGAGAAATAAGAGAAGCAAAGAAAAGAGCTATGTCGAAATTCAATCCATTCATCCTTCTTGTGATCCCTGTGCAATCAAGCTCTCTCACGAGGAGACATGAAGGCCATTTAATCCCTTGGAAGGAAGAGATGATGAGCCAGAAAAGGAATGAATTATCAGCAAGTGCAGACAATCCATAGAGGAACAATGCACGCCAGGTTGATCTTGTAGTAAGATAACTTGTGTGTGAGACATAAGACCAAAAGTTGACATCTTTTCCCTCCTTTAGTTTTAACTCTAAGGAATAAGGAACGAACTACAAGCTGAAAGTCTACTGAAAAATGATTTAAAAAAAGTTAGCCTACTTAAAAATAGCTCAATACCATCCCACCTCTGAGCACACGGAGTAACATCCTTCATAATTAAAAGTACATTCATATTTACTGCCATTGCAGTGTTCACAGGGTTGGGTATTAAAATTCTTCCCCTTTTCTGCACATATCTTACCTAATCAGGCTGCAGCCTCCGATGGAGAAGTGCCTACTGCCCTGCATTTCTGCTGTGCCAGCAGCATTGCCCAGTGCTTTCTCCAGCCCAAGCCTAAGCCACAGCTGAGACGAGTCTTCTGCTGAGCTGCCAAGAGCACAATACCAGCTACCTCTTAAGTTCTTTGGTATCTCTTGCCTCTAAATCCTCATTTACGTTTCTGAACAACAGCAGTTCATCCATTTCAACTTGCACATGCTTCCTCCTCAATGGTACTGATGTACATCCACGTTTCCTACAATGCATGTGGCCGTCCTGCCGTCTATAGCCCCAGTCTGAAGTTGGCTTCTCCTGGGGTAGATCCTTCAGCTCATGTTGGATCCTTATTCCGTAACTGGAGTCTTAAGCTTGGTACTTATGTGCACACGGATTATCAGGTACATGAGTGTCTGCAGACATACACATTTTCACACAGTATGCTGATAGCTTGGTCTGGTCTTCCACTTGAGAGAAGTGGAGAAGAAAGAACAGGGTAAGGTCGTCACAGCCCCTTTGCAGGCATCCCGTAGACATCTTGCTGCTCAGAGGATTACTGGGAGTTTAAGTAGACTTGTCTTAAACAAGTTGAATTTCCGTTTCCATTCACAGCCTTGTGCTGGGTACTAGAATTTTATGTTTGGACAGCCTGTGTTAATTACTCTGTCACATTGGCCTCTAAAACCAAATTTCAAAAGTTTTCTCTCTCAAACACTTCAGTTGTCTCTATTAATGTTGTCAGATAATTTCTGTTTTGTGAGAAGGCAAAGTAGATTTTACATGCTCTAATATCGATTAAAATCTTTTATTGTATTTTCATTTTATTGAGATGAAATGAATGAAATGTTTGCCTACAAACCTCGCTCAGCACTTCACATGTTACAAAACCCTGTTAAAACATGACACCCCAGAAAGCAAAGTAACTACAGATATTTTTATTGCCCAAGACATCTAATGTGTGAGTGGTAAATTACTGAAGAGTAAATGAGATTAAAAAAACTCCTTCCGATTTAATAACAAGGAATATTATCAGCAGCACAGGTAGGGTTTTGTTTTAATGAGATTTTTCACTTGTCAATGTGAAAAAAAAATAAATCCATAATTTATAGGCAGGACAGCTGCCACAAAATAAGATGCCAAGAAAAACAAAACCCTGTTTAAAGTGAGAACGGTTATCCTTTTTCTTCATTTCCATGCTTAGCAGCATTTAATTCCTAGAACTATTTTGGTCCTGATTACAATTTGCATCTAATCATAAAATCATTCTCTTTGGAAACTCTGTCTCTTGGCATGTCGTGTAACTAACATTATTCACGGAAATCCTAGCTGTTATGCACCCATCAATCACTGCTTCTTTTGGTTGTTTTTTGGGGGGGAGTTTTTTTCCTTCTTTCTTCTCTTGGTGTATTGGGTTCTTGTCAGTAATGGAATATTGCATGACAGCTCCATTTATATTTGATGCAGAACACGAAATTGTGACATTTCTATTATCTCATAAGACCTAAGATGTAGTAGTTGCAATGTGTTCTGGCAGAAAGTAGAAAATTACATCCAAAACATTTATATGAAGTAAATGGAAGTAGTCTAATTAACATAGCAAACTTAACACACATTGAAATTGAACTTCATTCATAATACCTCATTAAAATATAACTAAAGAATTAGAATAAAATGCTCAAACTGTTTGGAGAAAAAATGTTACCCGAATACATTTACACTGATGAGGAAAGTACAGCTTCTACTATTACCAGTCAGCACAGCATGATATTTTCTCTCCAGAACAGCTGAATCATAAAACTATAAACCCATCTATACAAAGTGGCTGCGACAGAACTGACAATCTAAACTGTTAAATGCAATCTTTGTATATAAGAAAGAATAAGGTAATTTTACACTGCCTTCAAGCTCCTTTGTAAATGAAGCTCTGAAAAGAAGTTCAGCCAAACCTCGTTTTTCAGTCATGCTGGTTGTGTAGGAGCAACGGTTCCACTTTCAAACAACAACTACGTGATTCCAGAGAAGGGCAGTAGACAGGATGAATCCAGTCACACTGGATCTGATCCCCTAAGGACGTTTCCTATAGAAGTAACTATGTCTGTACAAAAGTGGATAGGCTTGTGCCAACAACCGGCATCCTCTTTCTCGACATTATTCTGCTAAAATTGGAGCTATACTAGTGTGTAGGACAGGATCAGTTTTCTCCTGCAAACGGAATAGCCAAACAAGACAGCAAATAAAATTGCTGTTAGGTGATCTTTGCAAAATCATTAACTACCACTTTACTATCAGCAACCATTTTTTTTTTTTTTCATTTTCTTTCCTATTAGCACCGTGAAAATCATGGAGGACTGTAGTATATTTCATTATGCTATGAAATTTTTAGAGCTAACAGAATTTTTCTCAACCAATCTTAAGAAGTAGCAAAGGGATTTCCGTCTTCCTTTTGCTGGCACCGTTTTAGCAGTCTTTTGCCATAACACAAACCATTAGCAAAACTGCCATGGAGTTTCAGGGGCAATTGCATCTTATACGGCCACCTTTGTAAACTGTGACTGGGACTCATTGACTTGAAAGCAGGAAGATCAAAAAATGTAACCCAAATCAGCTTCAATTCTCTCTTTTGACTGCTCTTATACTTTATGTAACAGAGTTCATTTGTCATTTCCACCAGCGCTCTCTGACACGTGCAGAACCTGTGGCACATGAAGTAAAGCCGCCAAGGACATGCAGAGTCTGTCTCAGCCCCTTCTCCCTTCCCTCTGCCTTTCCTCTCCTGCAAAGGACCAGATTAAGGCAATGGAAAATAATTCAAAATGCTGAAGCCTGCATCACTCCTAAAACAATGCTGGAGCTAATTTGTACCCCCTGAGGACCTGACACAGCTTGTCTGCAGAGAACTGTATCTCCTGCAGCTCCCCTTGCCCTGAACGTCAGAGGGACCATGGATACCCAGCTCAAGGTCAATGCAACACAGCTGCTCTGCTTCCTCTCATCGACAGTAAACCAGTTTGCTGTGCTTGCACATGGGCCCTCTTCTCCAACCAAGTAACAGACACAGCTTGATGGAGAGTGTCTGTCAGGGTCCTGAGGGCACTGAGAAGCCCTAATGGCACCAACCAGCCTCACCTGGGGACTCCACCCCCAGCCCTGGGCTCAGGGATTCTATTTAAGCTCAGCCTGGGACTATTAAGGGTGTAATAACCTTGTAGTCCAGCTCCATAGCCTAAGCAGTGCTGCAATGTCTCCACTTCTGCTACAGAAGTGCTCTGCGTGGCCATGGAACAACTTGATCTTGGCCTCAACTTCTGGGCTTACTCTCTGACTTGGCCGCTGCCTGGTCTTATCATCATGGACCTGTCTGGCAATCCCTGAACCCGATCCCGACATACGGCTTGGCTTCCCAGCTAGGCCTGGGACCTGCCTTGTTGCTGGGATATTGCATCATGATATGGGCTCTTGGTTGGGCCTGGCTGCTGCCTCTGGGTCTGCTTTGCTTGGGTACCGTGGATGAGCCCTGGCTGGTGAGGCCCCTCGCCTGGGATGCCCTGTGGCTCCTTGCCCTTTAGGGAGCAGCCAGCCCTTGCCGTATGCTGGCATTATGTTCCCAGGTCTGCATCTGATTGGTGTGCAGATGGCTTTGCACAGGTCACTTTCTTTCTCCTTGCCTTGTTTTCCCCATCTTCAAAAGTTGGGGCATCTACTGATTTCCTTTAAAGCTTAGGAAAATCTATAAATGGAAAGATTTGTATAAGAGCTAGGAATTTACTGTAACTAAGCAGAGCTTGAATGTGGGACACAGGCTGGGTATGGTGGCTGTCTGGAAGATACCTCTTGGGGGCTTTTTGGTTGCTGGAGAGTTGTTAAAGACAAATACTGGAAGCATGTGACAACTGAGAACTTGCTTTTATGAGCAGCAATACAGATAATAACTAATTCTTAGTTAGAATTCACCAAAATGTTTCCCTATTGACAAAGAAAGGTAAGAAATTGCATTTTTGTTCCTTGTACCACTTTCCTCTCCTAGTGAGTGAAGTTTAGGAGTTTGCTGGTTACGTAGGAAGGACCTCATCCAGCCACTTGAAGCTCATCTGACAACACGGCTCCTAGGAAAAATGAAGTGTCTGAGCTGCAAAAATCTATTTAACAAGTAGTTTGTTACTACGTGCTCCCTGCACAGGAAAAACGCTGTCAACTGTATCTAATACTACATCTCAAAACTTAATGGAGGAGGGAAGAGGAGAGTGCTGTTGCTTGCTAAAGAGTATTTGGCCTGTTGGAGTCAAAGCCAGGGTAAAGTAAGTGGTATACAGTTAATAGGTTACTTTTGAAGACTGGAATGATATGCTAAGTAGTGGTGGAGATTTTTCCCCCAAGGGCAGCCTAAAAGTCAAAATCAGATGTCATCCTTAAAGGCAAGGTTTAGTTAAAACTAGAGGAGACTTGTGGCCTATACCACAGTGATGATAATCCTTTCTGGCTTTACAGTCCGTGGATATCTAAATCCCAAGGATAACCAGAGCTCATGTAACTATCATGCACCTTCATCAACCACGGTATGTGAGGCTGCTTTTGCTGGTCATAAGAAGCTCATTTATTCAGTGAACAGCCACCCTAATTTCAGTGTGCTGCTGATAGTAAAGTGGATCCATCCGTACGGGGAGTACTTTGCTATTCCTGGCAGCTGCCCAGATGCAACCACAATCTGTCCCAGAAATGTTTGTTTAGTTCTCCAAAGTCAGCTGTGCTTCATCCTCTTCATTGCAAGAAAACACACAACCCCCCACTCCAATGCATAATACTTGTTAGGTTTGGGCGTTGTAGTGTTTTCTGCTTCTCATGGCGTTTGACGTGTTAGTACTCAAGATCTTAAGTCTGTTACAGAAGGTCCACATGTTTTGAGGCTCATATTCTGCAGAGTAAATTCTCTGGTGGTCTTTTTGGCTTATGTGCCTGTTACATGGTTGACTCCAAGGTTGTATGGTTGACTCCAAGGTTGTACGCTGGCTCGATGAGTATACACGAGCTGTTTCTTTAGGCTACAACAGTCTATGCCTACTCCTGGGGAAGTCAGTGGCAAGACTGTCAATGAGATTAGTGTGAATGGACTATGAGAATTCCTCATTTGGGAATAATTTTGGGCAGCTCAGTTATCCCACTGAGGTGCTATGACTTTTGGTCAAATTCCTGATACTAAAGAGAGTGTTCTATAGCCCCAAACATCAAAAAGTGGGAACCTGCCCCAAAGCCCAGACAATATGATATAAGAAGAGGTTAAAATGAAGCAGTTGCAGCAAAATATCCTGAATAATTATGCTGATGTACCCCTGTGTCATTAAAGCTTCGGGGGAGAGTTTCAGGGACCTAGTGAATTGCTATAATGAATGTTTGTGACACTTGGAGCAATGCACATGCCACTCGTGATAGCTCATTTTAGTTCACTCTGAAATCCTCTCTAAACTCATCATATACTACATGCGCTACTGCTGACATTTAAACCAGAGCAGCATACTAATGAATCCAGGAGTGGGGAGAAGTTTTCGGTAGTGGATTTGCAGCTGCAGTGGACTTAGCAAGAGAAACAACATTGAATTAATAGCCTGCTGCTTCTCCAACCTGGATTCATAGGTGACTTTGGCAATTTGCGTAGTGGCATCAAGGGTTTGGGATTCAGTTAGAGAATTACAGAGTAATGGCTCATTTCCAAAATAATTTTGAGTTGCTTTCTTTTACTGCCCACTTTATTGGAATTGCATGGCTTATTACAGAAACAGCACTGAATTAAAACGGACGGGGAGGGCATCTCATCAGGAATCTGTCTTTAACTTATCCCTCTAAAGTCAGTACAGCAACATGACTACGTACCAGCTTCTTAATCTTCAATTAGCTCCATCTTCAGGTTACTGTGCTTTATTTCCAGGCAATCCTGTGCATGTGAATCGATAAGTTCTCCCACAGGTATGTGCCAATCTGGGTTCTGTAGTCTCTTCTTACGGTATCACAAAGACAACATATGTGACTTACAACAAGTAGCTAGCTAAAGCAGATCTGGTATTCCTTAGCGGCCACAGCCTGCACACAGTTTATCTCTTGATGCGCTCTTTAAACATGGCCTGTGAATGACTTTTATGGCAAGGGGAGGGCTGTGCATGGGGGCTGCTTTCTGCTGAACTATCCCCGCAAGCTCCGGGCTGCTTCCTCAGGGGATGCATCTCGATCCCCTGCGGTGCTGCTGGAGGGACATGGAGCCTTGCTCTCTGCCCCCTCCTTTGGGATAGGTGGAGGGAGAAATCTCTGCCCTTCCCCAAAGGACTTGAGGGAACACAGCACACCCAAGGATGAAATTGTCTTTATTTTCCAAAGAATGCGACTCCTACCCACCTCTGTACTTGGTATATATTCACCCTGCATTTTGGAAAGACCTCTGAGGTCATTCAAATGTCATTATTGCTACTGGGAGTTCAATGTGGGTAAGTATGAGCCTTGTATTGTCTTTCTTGAATGTGAAATATTTGCTTATTTGCAAATATTAGGTTTAAAAGAAGGAGGAAAATAAACACAAAACTTTGTCTAACGATTCTTGTCAGGATTCAGATAAAAATACGTCCCAGAAGACTAGTTAAATGTACTTTTTCGAGTCTAGGGCTCAACCTGTGATATAATATTTTCAAGGGTCCAGTGTCTATCAATAAAATTCTTACCATCAATAAAATCATCAATAATCATCAATGAAATTCTTACCAGGCTAATTTTGTCACCGATATGATAAATACTGATGTGTTTGTTGTATGTCTTTAGTCTCAGTCTGATGTAACTCAATGAGAATCATTGCATTCCTCTTGATTTACTCTGGAAAGAAGGAAAGGAATCACTCTCCTTTTTTGTTCTAAATAGATGCCTATTCAGTGTAATTTTTGCAAACTTTGAGCTACATATTCTATCTTCTGAATGTATATAGAGAAAAATTTCTTCAGGCAAAGAATTTGGTGAGTAGTTACTGTGAGGCTTTGTTTAAATTAAGATTCGTGCCGAGTACAGAGGTGAGAGTCCCATCAGTTGCTATGTTTTTAAGAATTTTTTATTTGAACACTGTTTTGCTTCTACTAGCTAATGATAATAAATCGGCTGCCAGTAGCAATCCTACCACCTGTTGAGCTTCATTTCTCATACCCTACCACCGACAGCACAGACAGATCTAAACAGCTATAGCAAGCAACTGAAGAAAGAAAACAAGGAAGCAAGGATGCCTGTGTCCAGCCCCGCTGTGACTAAAACAAGAACAGAGAACGGCTCAGGAGCATCGGGGAGATCTGCACCCCATTTAACCATGGCCCGGCCTACTCAGGCAAGAAGTCACCTTGGAAGACAACAGCAAAGATAAACTTTCTAAGCAGAAAAGCAGGTATACGGTACAATGTTCAGCTGTTTGATGGCAGCTTTTCATTTCAAACATCAGCATTTCCATATTAGCCATTAGAAGAACAGAAAGTACGCTTCATCAAAGCTTCAGTGTTTACCACGCTACTGAGTTTGGCTTAGCACGTTACCTGTAATAATCTCTGTTCTCAGAATGGAAAATGCCCATCTGGCATATGTAGCTATTAAAAGGAGGAACTATTAATACCTGAAGGCAGCTAATACAATTTGGTTTATTTTTAAATGCAAGGTACATGTTTGTTTATGGAAATTCCTGATCGTTGCTTTGCTAGGACAGACGATTAAGGGCCAAAGATATAAATACGTATAAATCTCTTTCCTGTATCCATATATAAAAAACAGTCTCTAAGATGGTGCAGTCTACATAGCTTACGGAAGAAGGATGAAATTAGTAAGTTAAACAAACTGAAACATTGATATATATCACTATGGCATCACTATAGCAAAAAAGGTTAGATGTCCACATCCTAAATACGGACTTTAATGAGTTTATCTTCAAAAATATAGTATTTTCTGTTCTGTTTTCCCTCTAAAGATTAAAAAACCTGGTTTTGTTGTTATATAAATGTGTAGTTCCAAAGCTGAATACTGTTGTATTTCCAAGCAATTAAGATTTTTTTCAGGGAAATCAGTCAAAAGTCTGATTTCTATTGTTATTTCCAAATTGCACATAAAGAACTGCCTGTAACAGCTGTATTATTGCTTCCCATCACCACTATGATATGATACTGTTTTAAAGCCAGAGTATGAACATATTGGAATATACAAGTTACTGTAGGCGTTGGAAGGCACTATATAACGATAAGTGTTTAGATCTGATCACAGTGTAGTCATTTGTTTTTGTAAAAGTCAAACCCTTCAGCCAAAACCTGCTCCCATTTTCCCTATCAAGACAATGAACCAAAACTAATGAACAATCTGCTTTTATCATTAGTATCAAAACTAGGTACATTTCATTATAATAAAATGAATAAAGACAAATTAAAAACCTTCTGCTGAAGCTGCAAACAATTACAAAAATAAAGGCCAATAGGAAATAATGGCATTTACAACTCTTAATTTGACTATCAAATCCTTCAGTGAGCTATCACGATGGTATTCCCCACAGACTTTTGCTCTTTCATCTTCATATTAGTTTGTCTGTTTTCTATCGTGCTGCTCATGATACCAATAATGTGCAAAACTACGTTTTCTGTGCATGCATTAATATTGACTTGGGACATCATGGCCACAACTGCATGGGGCACATATACACTGTGCACCCTCCTCTTCAAAAGGTAAGCACACAGAAATTACACCATTTGCAGGGACATAAATCAATCACAGCCTAAAAATCTAACATTCATGAGGAGAAATGTTGTCTCCAGCATTTTCTGTGAGATTTTCAATTCTTTGACTTTGAACCTTTTCAGTGTCAGGCCACATGCAGTTCTCATTAGCAACGGGAAAAGTTATTTTGTGCTGAGGAGAACTTCATTAAGGTCTATAGGATTTTGAAGGGAAGAGAGAGGTTGTTATTATGTGCCACTTAATTTAGAGCCAAATAAAAATCCAGGAGTAAAAAAAATTTCACCTAAGGGAACAGAAACAGTGATTAAACTTAAGCAGGACTTTTCTACTAAGTTGTTAGATAGGAATTACACCCACCAGATCGTTAGTATAGCTCAGCAATGCAGTATATACTTAATAAGGAAAAGTAGAATCAAAGTGCAACTCCTTATTCTAAAGAAAGGTATTGAACCTGGTTGTTTCTCCTGAGATTTCTTCAGTCGCATGGATGAAATGCAGAGCCCATTAAAAGATCCCGGAATTGAGGATTTGCACTTCAGGTAGAGTTTGCTCCAAAGTCCTACATCTGATACTGTCTTTCAAAAACAGAGTGAATTCTGTTCATCTGATTGATACTGGCCTCTCTTAATTTCTCACTTATTGCATTGGAGGGGGGACGGAATGAGACGCATGCCCTCGGTATGGAAAAAGCTGAAAGATCCAATTACATAAAAACAGTACTTAAGAGCCAAAGTATTTCTCTGTCCTTAGACGTCATTCTTGCAGATTAGAAACAAATATAGAGAGACATGTCCATTTGGGAAAGATGGTCTAGCCTAAAACTATGTCCTCTTGAGTTTCCTGAGGAGACTAGATATAGAAATAGATGGCTAACGTTTGATGGTTCCATGCTGTCTATTAACATTGAGAACCATCTGTTCTTTGATATACTTTAAACAGCGACCCAATTAAAAGTTCTGGAGCAGAGTGATGCTCACAGAAGATTTGACTCCTGTAAAAAGCCCTTTAATAGCCTAGGCTTTTGTAATTACTGTTTTTTTTATTCCTTCCTATTTGCTTACATCCTTTAAGACATTGATTCAAGGGGCCTGAAAGTTAAGTGTATTTTGAAAACTCTAAGATAATCTTTCACACTTCTGAGTGAAGGAATCACTTAGCATTGTTAAATAAGGGAAGAGGAGGAAAAGAATCAAGTTCCTTCCAATCTAGACATTGACTATTTTATGGGGTACACAAAAACGTTAATGCTGTACTCTTTTGTATAGGCAGCTTGCATCGTTAGAGATGGATCTAATTCATCAAAGCTCAGGTCTTGATCAAACTCTGAGGGGCTGAATGTCTCGAGTATGGATTTGGAACCTTCACAATCTTCGGATGTTGCTATATTGGAAAGAGCATTTTCTTCAGTCACGAGAATAGGTAGCTTCTTCCATAAACAACTGCTCCTTTGTTTTTTCTATATGCAAATTCAGTTTAGGCCTTTTTAACTCCTTTCTTGAAATTGTAACTACCTAACTTCTGTAAGTTTCCCTGATGTGAAACAGGGAATGGACTGAACTGCCTCTTGAGTCCTCTTATAGACTCGTTTTGTATAATTTAGAATTGCTTTATGATTTTCTGCAGCTCTCTGAATGTACTGGTAGCAATCACTGTCTTGCAGATCCAGACTGTCATAGCTTGAGATACGAGTGAGATTCTGGTCTACAGCCAGTGGATTTACTCCTGAAGAAAGGTCAGCACTGGGATCGTACAAGACTACCTGAAAAGAGCAAAACCTCTTGAAGAGGCACATCGTAACCCTTTGAAGGTTTAGTGCCTCCATTTTAGTATACCCTAATTTGTATTTATTTACACCAAATTTATACCAAATATATCACTAATAATAGAAACAGTGCAGCCCTGAACAAATAACAAACAGTAAAATTTCACAGTTCCATCAAATTTTTTTTTGTAATAGAAGATACCACTCTTTCTTGCACGCACTGTTTTTCCTGTTTCATGGGATATACCACTACCTTCTAATTTTTGCACAGCTACTGGACTAAGGGGAAGAAGAAAAGAAAAACTCACATACTGGCAAAAGAAAAAGAATTAGGAGAAACCCTGCAGGTAGGTGGAAGCAACTGCTGGCTGTGCCAGAGCCCAGGGGTGGGCAACTGGAGCAAGACTGTGAAGGGGGAAAAAACTCTGCTACTTTCAGCCTTCTTCAGTCATTGGCCTTTCACGGTTGAGGATGACCCCTAATTAGCTGCACCCTGTGTAAAAGAGGTATGTCTTCTAGATTCCAGCTTTTTCTCTTGCCATGGTAATATTTCACTTTTTTTTTTTTTTTTCCCCCTTAGTGGGAGACTGTGAATATTACTTTAGGATTTTATGGAGTGACGCTCCCTTTACAGCAATAACAGCTCTAAACTGCCTGGTTGGGTAAGACAGAGAAATGGTAGTGCTGATTTTCAGTTTTGTGTGACAGCAATTTCTTTGAACTCAAACAGTTTCTAAAAGCTGATGTTATCTTTTTGAGTGTCCTTAGAGCTCTAAAGGCCACTAATATTATCAAAAGCATTTTCTTTAACTCATTTTATCTTCTGCTGAGCTAGCGTTGGCCTCCTCTTCTGGGTTAGAAATTCCAGACTAGAAGTTGCTTGGTATTTACTGCATGGATGAGCTTAAAATATTAAAGCTTATTTCACTGTCTAACTTTGAAGGGCCACTTCCATATTCTTATGATACTTTTCTTCATAAATAATCAGAAGTGAGTATTTCGAGCTCTACAGAAATCATTTGACACTCCCTGTCAAACTCTCCTAACTCTGTGTCAGGTTCTTACTTAGAAGCCATTCAGTTCTATCATACCAGCTTCAAATTCACTTTAGTGACCTTCTGAACATGAAAGGAAGTCAGATTTTTCTCTCAGCTGCTCAAGGCTTCAAGGTTTTAATTGCTTCTGCAGTACCTGTCACTAAACTCAGCTGGCAGTGGCTCCGTTATGATTGTTCTCAAGACTTTTGGGTCTACAAAAGCATGCAAGTAAGAAATCTTTTTGATACCAAAGGAAATAAAAAGCACACCTTAAATTTTTAAAACACTTGCCTTTCAAGGGATCATTTTTAGCCCACTTAAAATTAATGGCAATCCATCCAACAGCTTCCGTGAATGTCAGGCCAGGCTGTTGTCTCCTAGGCACTTTCTGAGCGAGCTAGACATAGTAAACAAAAACTAATGAGCTATAATTAAAATCACATTGTTTAATATGTATTACTTGGCAGAGATATTTTTTGCTTTCAAGTTAAAGTATGATTTGGTTCTGGAAAGTCACTCTAAGAGTGGCACTGGGAGATGACATATTTATTTGTCACTTTACTCTTCCCAGACAAGTCTGCCCAGTTCATAAGCAAAAAAGCATTTCTTCTGCCTTACAGCTCACCCTGTAAAAGGCACACTTGAAATGAAATTTAAGTCGTGTCCTTCACTGCTTATGATTCATCATCGCTGAACATGATAAAGCCCAGAGAGATCATAGGTGAGATCAAAAATGCAAATGAAATATACCTGTTGCAACCCTGAATTAAAGATGTATCAGTGATTTGAAATGCAGCTTTCTACATTGACTTCAATTATCTTTCCACTTGGTGTTTGGGAGCTAGTTATGAAAGTATTTATACGTGTACTTAATCCCCATGCTGAAAATATCACTGCCATCCAGTGGAAGCCCCATCTACTCTGATTACACCAAGTCTTTCATTTTCCACTGATTTTGTAAACTTTAGCTGTAGAGCTGATGTTGCAGGGTGGTGGTGGGGAAACCCAACAAATCCTTCTAATTCTGACATTGTACATATCTGACACCCGCCTGGTTACCCAGTTGACATTTCCTAATCACACGTGCTTGCTGAGGAACACAAAGGCGGCCGAAGCAGCCGTACGGCCTGGCTGACGACCTCCCCTGCGAAAAGCGTCTGCCCCTGGTCCCGAAACTGCTGCGTCCACAAGCACCCCCACGGAGTGTCTGAGCTCAGACCTTAAAGAGCATGCCAAAATCTGGATGACATAAAGGTCACAAAACGTAACCAGAAGCAAGGAAACGTCATTAAGTGGATGTATTTGTATTATGGCCTGCAGGGATTAGTTCTTAGGTCTTTGATCAATAAAAATGAAAACAAATTCATCAGTGACTGGTCCATAGGTTGAACAGGAGTGGGTATTTACACAATATTTCTGCTGTCGTATTGTGGCTAGAACAGTTAACCAAAGGGATGGAAATGATGAAAATAAAAATTATTAGTGGATAATTTCAACCAGAGTGGGTAGGCAGAAGCCACAGGGTGTCTATGAATGTTCGGTGTGTGCCGAATGCCTGTACGGTAACCTGCACCACTGCTGCTCCTGTCATCACCTGGCTTTCACTGCAACATGCAGATGCACACTAAATTGGGAAGGCAGTGAAGAGGGAAAGATGGGTTAATTACTGTGAAAGAAGTTGCCCTTAAACACACTGTTCCATTTCTTTGGAGCAAAGACAGTTCTTTAAAGCAAAAAATCTAAGTTTTGGGCCAAATTTAAGGTGGTTAGTCCTTCTATTTATACGAGCTCAATGTCAGGAAAAGTGTTGCAATGTAGAGAAGGACATAACAAATATTTGAAATTATTTAAATTATCCTTCACACATCTGAGTCTTCTAGAGCACAGTTTTTTGCTGACAGCTACCTTTGCCATTCCCCTAAGTGAAACTGTACCCATACCACCACAACAGTTTTCAGGATCACTTCAGGGCTGCTGGAATTACATAGTAAAAACGTTAATTTAGAAAATTTAGGGACTCTCTCATCCACCACCCCTGCACAGTCTCACTGTTGGAGTTTAAAACTGGCTATCTGAATGTAAAAAGATAAATACAAGGAGGAGAAGGAACTTGAGGGCAGTTTGGCAGCTCTTGCCTAGCAATAAAACACTAAATTACCGAGTGGCGGTGCAGGAGCAAGAAGACAAACTGGGAGCAACAGGGATTAATCACCCCTTTTAATCCGGACTCCTTCCTGCCGCTGGAGAGGGGCTGCCCCTCACAGAGTCAGGCAAGAGAAGTTCAGCATCCCTGAACAGTGCAATAATTTTGGGTAAGAAGGAGAGGATTTATTAGTTTGTCATACTCAAAGTAGAGTTATTAAAAGCTTCCAAGGATGGCCTCACCTAGCAGCCAGAATGGTTGGGTTATTTCCTCACCTCTACCCCAGGCTGGGTGAAGGGCCGCCTCCGAGCTCGGCCTCGGTCAGCCCCATCCTTGGGCACGAGCCCACACCACCACCACCACCACCACCCGTGGTCTCAATGGTTCAGGGTCTGCTCGGTCACTCCCTGAGGGATGCAGAAGCCCCGTCCTACCCAGGCGGTCTATGCATCCTCATAACAAGAGCAATAGATGCTCATGCACTGCGTGCATTAGAACTCCCTTTATCACTCACATCTACACTATTCCTTCAGATTCATCTTTAGGAACTCTACTGAATTGCTGGTTGCGGCTCAGCTGATGTTTGTTTGCACTTAACAGTGTTTGCATTTTCTGTGGAGCAAGATTTAAGTTGAAGTGGTTGTAACATTCACAGGACTTAAAGTCCTGCTGTGTGTGCTAAAATTAATGAATAGCGTTTGGAGCACTTTGCAAAAGAAGGACTAAATTATGTTTTATGTATACATCTGTGCAAATAAAGAAAAAAAGCCAGATGAAGCAAGTCCCTAAGCTCTCAGATGAGAGGGAAAGTTAGAAGGTGACAGCATCTGTAGTAACTGCCTGGGAACACAGCCCTAGCAAATACGATGTGATTTGAAATCGATCTCTTTTATTGATGACAAACACATGCTAACTCAAATCAGCTGCCATTTGCCTTCGGGTAGTCCCATGCACTCTACATTAACACCGGTTAGCTGACTTCGGCACGGTGTGTGCCCTCAGGGCTGGGAGCAGATCAGTTTGCTGATCAGATTAGGAGACCAAGTTATGAGTTGAGAGAGCTGCTACTCAGAGCTTGGAGTGTCACATCCATTCCCAGTGAGCCTGGGGGCTTTCTTCCATGTGTTGGAAGTGTGTGTGCTGCTGTGCTTCAATGCCCTGCAAGGCAATGGGAGGAGGAGGAAGGACCTGGAAATGAGGAAGTAAATGCCTGGTTTATGACAAATTCCCAAGAGTCTGGTTACAACTACTTCTGTGTCCATTTTGTAAATGACTGCTATGCAGCAGAAGCCAGAGAAGATGGAGCCTCCAGTTGGCTGTAGAAGTGTGGCACTGATGGCTCTGCCATGCATCTATTTTTGGATATAAAGCTGATTTTTCTTCAAGTTTTGTCACAACCAGATTTTAGCCATGCAGTGAAATAGTACACTCTCCATCAGATGGCATTTTGCTCCGAGCAGGCGTAGTTCTTTATAACTTACATTTCCCTTCTCTGAGAAAGGAAAGCAAAGCAATCCCACTGAATGGCAGCAGAGTGCTCTGGGGGAGCTGAAGATAACTGCGAGGCATCATCTGTTCACTGGCAACGCCACTACGAGAAAGCATACGAGGAAAACCAACTCTTCAGTCATATTTCCTAATCTGGAGGGACAGGTGGGTGTGGAGAGTAATGACAGCCTGTAATAGCTTTGGCTAGCCATCTGGTAGGGTTTTTATTTGCTCTATAAAATATAGTGAGTTTAATACTGAGTTTAGAAAAATTCTGCTGTCTGAAAATTCAGTCAGGAAAATAGACTTCCAGGAGGAGAGATAAGTTCTTCCATCTCAAAAATATTGGTAGGCATGGAGGTACTCTGTGTGTGTATGTATATATACATATGTGCACACACACGTATTTATGTAAGTTCTAAAGAAAATTAACAAAGATCTTAGGAGCATGCTTGTCAGTAGTGTTGGGTTTTAGTGGGTTAAAAAGCCAGTCACAGAATAACAGGGAAGGTTTGAAACGCATCCTTTTTACACACTAAATAAGTTAAAAGGCATGTGGGGAGAAACTTAAACAGAGTCTTTAATCAACAGCTTGAGAAGCTGCAAAATCAAATATTCAAAGTTTCCAAAATGGATAGGTACACAAGTATACCTACGTGGCATTTCTCAGCCAGCCAAAGTTGGTCAGTATGTAACTTTGAACAGCGGTTTACTTTGAAGGCTGAGCTGCAGGAGGGCTCATTCTTTCAGCACTGCTTATCTGTTCAGGTCTCCGTTACCCTGCAGCTATGTCATTTCTAGCTCAAAGCTAGAATTAACTCATTCGAGGAGTCTTCATGGAGCTGCTTTCATTTGGAAGTAAAATATCCAGCATATTATGACCTTGCTGTTTGCTGTGCAAAACAACAACCCAAGGCTTGCTAGCACTCGTCATCTTTCATGATGCAAGCTTTGAGCCAGGATTGAAAAAAAATTTCTAGTATATAGGACTGAGGATAGATCAGTGAGAAATTTAGTTGCTCTGATTAGTGTAGTCTTAATGTGATTTCAGCTCCCAGGGAGGTGTTGGGCCAAGCATGGTCGGTGAGGTAAGCACATCCCTGGAGTGGAGTCAGATTGCTTTACTCTGGAGCAACTCCTAAGAAATTTGTAGATGCTAATCAGCAGAAATGCACATGTAAAATGTAGAACTTCATTGCAACCGGCTCTGCGTTAGCTGGGGCTGTGGCCACAGCTGTACTCACCTCTTTCAGGTCAGCTCCAGATTAGAAACAATGTCCTTCTGGAGACAGACAGAAGAAGGAGATGGTCTGTGCAAGCAAAATAGCCAAGTGAAGTTGTTTGGTAGTTGTTTGGTTTGTTTTGTGGTTTGTTTTTTTTTTTTTTAAAACCTTTATATGTCTGATGCCAACTGAGTTCTGTTCCCAGTGCTGGGGTCTTTAATAGATCTTTACATTGTTGAGTGTTGTATTTAAAGTGGGATACAGGTTTCAGTTAAGGACTGCAGAAAAAGGTCTCCTACTTTTGACATTATTATATTTGTCACCAGCCATTCCAGTTACTGCCCAACGCTGTGTGACTGCTGGCTACGGTCTATCCACTCACATACGCTGGCCTGATGAAGAGGAAAAGGTGGTGTTAGGGGCCAGCCACAAGTGAGGCAGCGTGAGGAAGAGAAAAAGGTGGTGTTGGGGGCCAGCCACAAGTGAGGCAGCAAATGGTTGGGTTTCAAAGAAATAATCACAGTTGATAGTTTGGGTTTTGTTTTTGGTTTTTAAATAACCCTCATCTCAGGTTTATGAATAGTTACGCAGTAAGTGATACAGGACCTGTGTGCTAACGATGGCTGTCACGGGGAAGTAGTTGCCCTGTTGGGGATGGAAAAGGGTGATGAGAGGACTGCTCTACAGTAAAGTTTCAATATTGACTGGTTTACAGACAGGCATTATCACATTAATCTCTTGGAGATCAATAACCACAAACCAGAGCGCTGCCAGGATTTAGCAACGTCTCAGGGATATGCCTTGGTTTGAAAAGGGCTGAGGGATGAACAAGTGCACGTACCGCAGGCAGCAGAATGAGCAAAAGCTGCCGTGCCCCAGCCTTACTTCTGACTCTGTTACAAAGTGATGGGCCTGACAATTATGCTGTTGATGGCTCAGTAAACCTCTGCTGTTTCAGCTTTCCTGAAATGTCTATGATACTAAATAATAATTTTTTTTTCCTACCGGTGGTTGTGATGTAATTGTTTCTTCTTACTAATGTGATGAGTTTTGCCATCTGATTTAATAACTGTTGCCTAATAGCATAGAAAGCTGTTGGCGGATCTCTTGTCGTAGAAGCTATTCTATCTTCAGTAGTGCTAGTAGCTTTGAGAGCAAAAGTTTGGGAGAGGTTGTTTCTATACTTGATTCAAGTTAATTGCATAATTGGTCTTATACTTGCAGGCAGTACTAAGGCTGTTTCTACGTTTATAGAGTTCAAGTTGGAATCTTAAGGGTGGTTTTTGATTCCAAAAAGTTTTTGTTTTCAATACACAAGTGATAGAAAATGAATTATAAAATTGTGAATTAAAATTCTTCCTTCTTGGAAGGAAGATGCTATGTATAGTAGATTTTTAGCCACACAGGTCAGTCTTCATTTAGAAGCTTGAGCAAAACCTCTCTGGTAGCAGTTACATCCTCAAAGATTAAGCATTGAAAAACAAAACATCCCAAAGACTAAGAAGAGTACTTAGGTTTCTTAGCTATTCAGTATTTACAGTACTGTGAATAGGTATTGCAAATCTAGCCTCTAACTGTAGAAATTAGTAGATTTTTAGCCACACAGGTCAGTCTTCATTTAGAAGCTTGAGCAAAACCTCTCTGGTAGCAGTTACATCCTCAAAGATTAAGCATTGAAAAACAAAACATCCCAAAGACTAAGAAGAGTACTTAGGTTTCTTAGCTATTCAGTATTTACAGTACTGTGAATAGGTATTGCAAATCTAGGCTCTAACTGTAGAAATTTTATTATTTGAGGGAACAAATCCTCATCTGAAGAACAGGCATACCATACTTTCCACATACACTGCACAGCATTGTGGCATAATGGGTGAACTAAAATAGGAACTTAAGCTCAGCAAGAACTGTGGATGTTGACTTGACATTAGCTTGAGCTACTGACTGCCTCAAGAAATATGAAGTACTCAAGTTAAGTAACTTAGCATACTTTATTTCATCCTTAAACTTTTCCCCAATGCTTAAAAAAATGAGACAGGATTGAATATCCTAATATAGTTTCTGCTTTTCAAGCACTTGCACTTCTGATATTAAACACACTGATTTTGAATTGCAGCTTCAAACTATTAAAATCATATACTACATAAAATCATTTTGAACCATTGAAATGTAAAATGCATCAATGCAAGAAAAAAAAAAAAGGGGTGTCTATGGTAGCTCCCCTACTGTGATTACTTAGATGATCCTCTGCATAATTGTTCCGCTAAGGCTTCAGCAGATGGAGTAATAGGCAAGCTTTAAATACTGATTACAAATTCCTGCACAAGTGTGTTTTGTCTGTTTTGTCAATTTGGGGATCTTTCATAACTGTTCACCAGAAGGCTCTTACGCCAAGATGACCCAACAGACTGACAAAACTAGCTGCTTGCCGTATGCCACGCTGGTTGCAGAGATTAGCCCTTACATTCCCGTTGGAAGCAGAGCTGCAGCAAGAGCTGTTGCTGATCCAGTTCTCGAGGGCAGCTGCTCAAGGATACAAAGAAAAATGTTCAATTAGCCTTCAGGAAGCACCCATGTTCCTTAATTTGGGGTTCTCGTATCTCAGTGTAAATGTTTTGCCAATATATTTGCTCATGATACATGGAGATTTTAAGCCAAATTTTGTCAGAAATTGCTAGAAACTCAAGAATCGTTTTGTTTCCAATTGTAATATTTTGATAGCGTCCTCTAATGCCTAATATTTTCCTTTATACAGATGTAAGAGGACAGCAAAAAGCCTCTCTGTTTGACCTCCTTTGAGTAAAAGCCAGCAGGTGACCACTCTAAATGCAGAAAAATCACTTATGAATTCAATATTTATCTTAAAGTAGTTCTCAATGTATTCAGAACCACAGTGAGCACCCAAGTTGCTTAATAGACGAGACTATTTTCAAGACACTTGTTAATCATTTAAAACATGAATGCTGATGTTGGTCCTTATATTTTGTTCTAGTAACACACAACTATGCTAGAATTCAGCTTTTTGCTCATTAACACTCCAAGAACAGAAGAGATTAAGTAAAAACATGCATCAAATAAATCATCTTTCTGTGTTGTGATGTTTATTGCACTAGACCTCAAACTCAACCTTAAAATGTCTTGTTGGTGTTAGACACTATATAAAGATATGGCTTTTATACTTTCATTTCACAATCTGTTGTTTGCCCATTATATGATGTTTTTACTGAATTCTCACTGCATTTCATTTCTCTTTAAAAACATTTTTCTTATATACTCAACTGAAATGCCTTTATGTCTGCATGCAGGGAACATCCATATTTCAGCTCTTTGATCTTCTCTATATTTAATTTGTGTGCTTTTCATATTTGATGCACTAATTGGCTTTTCACAGTCTGACTTTTCAACTCCACGTGATAGATCTTATTGCATTAAAACCATTTTTACCCCTGTTTCCACTCCCGTTCTCCAGTTTAGTATTTTCCCTTTTTATTAGTTCTGTGCCGTCTTCCTTCCCGTCAGCAATGTGTGTACACTTAGATCAAAACTGCTTCAAATTAACATCTCAGCCAACTCTTTTCCTACTCTGAAAGCTTATTTAAAGACTGAGTGGCCAAGCCTTTTAGCTTATTTAAGTTTGCTATGTGGGCTCTTCTGCAGCTGTGCAGATTTGCAGCACCCCTCAGGCTGGCACTCTGACGGAAGCTGTGGGCTAAAATCTGGAGTTTGGACAGTAGGTGTGAAGTCATCCATCACCCACCTTGTGACCATCATTACTGCTTGCTCACATATATCACCTGTCACAGGAGAAATGGTTTGCATCTGAAATAAGTCAGCTGCTGAACTACAAGGAGGTTTCTCAGTGTTTCAGACATGTTTCCCTCTGTCAGGGAGAGCTTTTGGCCCTTTAATGTTGTTAGCTCAAATGAACATGCTGCAAAGTTAACAGGATTGTTGAGCCTTCTCTGCACAAGAGCAGATCCCTTTCCCGGATATTGGCTAGCAGTAACTCATTAAAGACTCTTTTCTTGCTCATATTTAGTGAACAAGTTCTCCCGCAGTCCAAAGAAAACGTTTCACAGGAGGTAACTGGTGCTAAAAAGAGAAAGGAAGCACTAATGGTCTATGTGCTATAATCAAGTGTCTATCCTCTCATTTAATGTCTTCATTTTTTTTTTGTTTCATGAAATATTTACTACTTTTTTTTTAACCTTCCTTTTACTCTTAACTTATTTCTTCAAAAATGTTTTCCAAAACATTTATTATGAAAGCAATATCTCTTCTCTGAAAACTCTTCTCACCTATGTTTATCTGAGCCCATCCCTGATGACTCTCACTTGGCAAAGGGGCACATGAGGCATACAGCAGGTAAAAGAGGGCGTACATGTCAAACGAAACTTTCCTAGGAGAACTAGTTGCAATCTGAACTATAAAATTGTTACTGGTTGATGGTTATTGATGGCACAAGCCATGGGGAGCCCCTGCCACCCTCTCAGCAGGGACATTTGGCTTCTTGTGTGCTCACAGAAACAATCGAAGGGACAGACTGGCAATGAGGAGCCTCGTGGAGATAGACACCTATGCCATTGTCCTACCATGGCCCTGTAGGACCGTGCCATGTGGAGAGAATGCCTAAACCTCTAGATTTGGGGTGTCCAGGGGCCAGATGTTTGTACAAGCAGGGTTTGGGTCTCCAGCAGTCTGGCAGCATTTGAAGGACCTAATCAGTTTTTGTTGCTGCTTTTGGGGGAAGAGCTGGGCTGGCACAAAGGAAATCAGGATTTTAAGGGGAATGTTAATGCAGTTTCTATGTTATTAAGTCTTTAACCTTCACCTAAGAAACTGACAAATATATATCTTTTAAAAACTATTTGTTCCAAATAAAATAGCATACTTACATGACGTTTACTTGCACAGCTTATTTGGATAGACTGTTCCAGTGCATCTGTTTTGCACTTCACATCTAAGGCATTACATGTTTAAAATAAAAGCTTTAAAAAAACCACAACAACTAAAACTCACATCCTAAAAAATTTAGTCCATCAGCCAGCATGGGAGAGAAGGTAGCCGACATTAGCACCATGTGTAGTTCCTCACTGTGTGGTTGTTGTACGTAAACAAAACACTCAAATAATATGATGGGGAAAAAAGCATGGCATGTATGAAACATATTTACTGACACAGGGAAGGTAGATCAAGAAAAAGTATTGATGTGAACTAGTTGGATATCATCATCCCATAAGCCAGATCCCTTTCTGAAAGTGTTTTCTGGTCTACATACACCAAGTTCAAATTTAAGAAAGATGAGAGCAAGTTTTTATACACAAACCACTTAGTAATAATTTCCAGTGGTTAGCAGGGCAACTGCCGTAGACTTTATTGCACTTTTTTGGTCTCCCTAGTTTTGGAACAAGACTCCAGCTGCCCAGGAGCAGGTGGGATTAAGCAATATCACCCTGGTGCAACAACTCACGAGGTACTTTGCACAGGAATCACACCTGAGAAGTTAAACAGATTTTGGAGTCCTATCCATAAGAAAAATCTGGATTAGACCTGAAAGCACATATATTTTCAGAAACACAGTTGTAAGAAGCTTACTTTAACTAGAAATAGGACTCTCGCTTTTTTCCACACATGTCGTTTCTAACCAAGTGCTTAAGGGTCTAACAGTGATTTTGTTTCTTCTTTGTTTTTAAGCAACATTCAAAAAGCAAGCAGGATGGTCTTTTATGAAACTTTTATGAGGAAGTTCAGGCTAGAAATGAGGAGGCATTTCTTCACAGAAAGGGTCATTAGGCATTGGGATGGGCTGCCCAGGGAGGTGGTGGAGTCACCATCCCTGGAGGTGTTCAAGGAAAGACTGGACGTGGCACTTAGTGCCATGGTCTAGCTGGCATAGCGGTGTTAGGGCAAAGGTTGGACTCGATGATCCCAGAGATCTCTTCCAACCAAATTGATTCTGTGAAACAAAATCTCGAATCATTCTAAAGAACAAATTCAGTAAATCAAAGCCTCATGCTTTTTGTTTCAGAAGGAAAATTGAAGAAAAGAAAGAAAAAGAAAAAGACTTAGTAGCATTGCCTTAAGAGGCTAGAAGAGCCTTAAATGTCAATAAATTATCAGAACTAGACCACATTTATCCAAACTTTTTATCAGAATTAAGGCTGATATCTACTAACAAAAAATGCAATATACAAGTTCAGGGAAGCCAAATGAGATTGTGGAAAGCTGAAATAAACAGTTTCATCCACTCCCAAATGAGTGTCACAATATTAAAACCTAACAAGCTGCAATCTTTTTCCTCGCTTTTTAAAATTGTTCCAACATTTGATGATGGCTGACAGCAAAGTCGGGACTCATGAGAAATTGTGGAGGGGAGAGAAAAGAGGGAAAGGAAATCCACTTGTACATGGGTCGTTGTTCCTTGCTTGGCGATTTAGAGAAGGTAATGAGACAATCCAGTCATGAAAACAGTTTAACCATGTGCTGTGGCAAAATAATCTATACGTTCATAAAATGAGAGACTAATGAAAGTGAAAAACAAGTTCCAAATCTTATGGCTAAACTGGAATATGTTTAATCTCTCAATATAAACACTTCTGTCTAATGCATTACTCTGTTTTTTGCGGCATGCTGAAATTATTTCAAATACAAGCAACAGAGCCTGGATTTGAGAGTGGAAGAAAACTTGGCAGTCTGTACCTGTTTCCTTATAAAACACTTTGTTAAACGCAGACAATGAATTAGTTAGAAAATGCAACAGAGAAATACAAAGCTTTGCTGTTTATTAGGCTTAGATACACTAATTAATATTGCTAGATACTGTATCAGGATTAGTGACTAAGTGGCCAATTCAATTGAAAGCTGATTGGAAAAAAATAAGGCAACTGGAACCTAAACCACCCTGATGGGATAAGGAGCATGATGAATTGAATTGGAAAAACTGAAGAGTGTTGGGCCGTGGATTGTGAGTTTGATAGCGTGAATATCCAAATCACAGCTCGGGAAAGGTTAATTCACGGACTGGGCACAGGAACAGTAGAACATGGGCTCTGGACATGGCATCACTCCTTCCTCCATGCTGCTGCTGTTTCTTTTGCAGCACCAACTTCAGAGTTTTATCCTCATTTGTAGTTTAGAAGATAAAAATACACAAGAGAAAGAAAAATCATTTTGCAAAACAAAGAGGATTATTTTTACACCTCATTTGAAAGTCTTGGAAGCCTGTGGAGAGAGAGTAAAAACTATGTCGTTGTTCTTTGAAACATCTTGCTCATGTGCCATCACACCTTTTCCAACACCACGCAGAGTGCGCTACCCCTCAGCCCCCTGCATGGACCTTCCTCCCCCAAACCTGCACTCACCTCTGCTCCCCAATTCGTCCCCGACCCACTCCCCAATTCCTTCCTGGCTCGCTCCCCAGGGTACCATTCAGGGGGCTTCTCTTGGTCACACGTACTGGGGACCAACACATCCTGGGAAAGGACTTTTATTGTAGCTGCCAGAACAGGGTTTGCAGACGAGGGAGAGGTCGATGGAAACCACTTATGTTTTCTCTCTATGTTTTCTGTGTGAGTAATTAAAGATCAGCATGGTTCAAATTGTCCAGCAGCACATCCAATGGGTTGCACAACTGAGCATCACCAGTGGAGCTGCTCATTTCACTCTGACTGGTTCCAGCTGGTGCAGGCTCCAGCTGCCATTTCAGCAGGGCTGATGGGATTAAAGAGCAAAAAACTTTCCCGGCTGAACTAAACAGAAATGACAGGCTGAATAATATGTAGCTTTTAAGGTTACGTTTTAGATGGTTCAGCTGACAGAAGTTTTACCCTGTTTGTCTCAGGTCAGAAACTTTTCCACTTAAATTAAAAAAAACTGCTGATTTATGCAATCAAGGCAAAAGTTGAAGTGAGTTCCATGGTCTTATAAGGTAATGACTTAAAAATATCAAATGTAAATGTAACTGCTTGCTTAAAATAGACAAAATATAATCTATTCAGCAAAAAAATTCCCTTTGATATAAACATCAGTATGCAAGTGCAAAGCAAGCTGTGCTTTCCACAGCATCTTCCATTTGTTCAAACGCAATATGAGATAGGAAACACTTTTATGGAATGTTTTTCCACTACATTTATTTGATTTACCTTTATGTATTCATGACAGCACTGCACACAATTGTTATTGTAAATTCTTAGAAGCCTTTACACCTTGCATTTTTTGATACTTTATCCAATACTGGAAGCAAAATGGTCTGAATGACAAAGCTAAGCATCTAAAACAAGTTGGGAAACTTGTCTTTAATATTAACTGACTTGGATTTTGCCAGGTGCTACACCATAGCCAAGAAAATGCTTTATTCAACGTATCCCTGTCTGAAAGTATCACAGTTTTACAAAGGTATGTTGGGGAAATGCCTGTGTGTGGAATATATCATCAAGTAATTGAAACCAAAACTGTGCACAGAAATGGTCTGAATTTTCTTTTCAATAACCAGGAAAAAAAAGTCATTCATTGTTTAAAGATGAATTCTAGAAAAAGCCCTCTCATTCCTTACTCACAGATATGTGAATAGGTCACCATGGTACATGGTGACAATGATAAGCTTGTAAGTGTGGGTTTCAAACTCAAATGTGTCAAAAGTTCTTACAAACTTTCTGGATGGTGAGGCTGGTGGGGTTTTTTGTTGTTGTTGTTTTTTTTTTAATGTGTTATCCTAATGATTTTTGTACAGAAAAATTATTTCCCCAGAATATCTCATATAGAGTAATTTTAATTTTATTCTTCTATTGTTGAACAAACTTGCTAAAAGTTATTTCTAAACAAGGCAAAAATTGTGAAAGTATTCCAGTGAACACTTTGGCTTAAAAAGTGATTTTCTGTACCAAGAAGTAGAAAATGGGACTCACTTTGATTCTGTGAAATAAGAAGGCAAAGCCTTTACTGTAAGACTTCAGCTTTTTTATTGTTTTTTCATAACTGCAGAAGTGCTTAGAAAGTTATAACGAACCTTGTAACTCTGAACAATTTCAACCAAATGTTGTTTGCTTCACGACGGACTCTGCCCTCACTTACATCTTGGTAAGAGTGCTGTAGGCTTCCAGTGAAATTGTTTCTAATGATTTCAATTCCTAGTGACTGACGCTTGGAAAAGCTAGCAGCTGATAGTGTGACAAAAGAAATTGAAACCTAAATACCACCTTTGTTGTAAGGTTTTATTCAAGAAAGCACTATGCCATTTTATGCCTGCTTCATTTTTTAACAGACTCGTTTGTGTGGATGTCAAAACCAAATTAAAGCAGCAGTGTGTCTGCCATGCCAAATACATTAATTCTTTTGAAACTGCATTTCCAATGATGGTGCTATTCTTTCTCTTCTTTTTAGGAAATGAGTGCTTTAGAAGGCAATGATGTGTGTTAGCAACAACTTTGTGAATACTTATTACTTTAAGCAACAGTTGCTCCTATTTATTGGTAAAAATAGAGAACAGCATTAGAATTTCATGAAGTTGTTGCTACTGCTGCCTCGGTGCAGTGCAGTCACCCTTCAGTTCGTGGCATCAGACTCTAGCAGATTCTTTCCCAGCCTAAAAGCCAGTATTTCTGAGAGGGAGCACAAATGGTATAGTAAGTTTAATAAAATTAATTCAAACATACAGAATCAGTAAATATAAGGGATGACACATCTGACATCAGAAGACATTTTAATCCAGAAAGCAAAAGCCAAATCACAGTAATACCAAAAATACACGCTCTCTGAGACAGAAGACATTCCTCATTCAAACTTGGCACTCTGGTACTTAGCTTGTGTGTCAGACTTGCTGGCAAGGTGAAAGCTAGAAATCAGTAATTAGCTCTGATTCCCAGCAGCTGATTTAAAAGTCTTTTAGGAAAGCAGAGAGGGAGCTGGTTGCCTGGAAGGAGCAGGAAGGTCTAAACTGCTGAGTTTGAAAGAGGTTAGTGTTGTTCTTACCTGTTAATATTTTCAGTTTTGTGGAAATGAAATAATGTTGAAAGTGTTACTTGGAAGTCGGTGTGGCATTTGTTGCCGTGCTGACACGTGTGTGTGCCCGTGTTTCTTGTCGGGGTGGTCACTGCGTTTGTTGGGCTGATGCTGGCCGGTCTCTGGGAGAGGCTGCCTGCAGCCTGGGCAACGCAGGGACCAGGCTGTGTAGCTGTAGTTTGGCTTTATACTCTGCAAAATAACTCGTGTGTAAGTATTCTCCAGTTTAATTAAAGAGGGAACGAGTCTGCAGTTATAAACATTGGGTTGCTGCTGGGCTCTTTCTTGAGGATGAAGACAAATGGGGATACAGATTATAAAGCAGGTTGAAGTGCAGGTGTAGTTTAATCCTCTATGGATTTTGTTCCACCGTTTTATCCACCATCTCTTTGCCTTCTTCTCACTCTGCAAACTGAACTGTTTTAGAAGATGCGGGCTCCCCGCTAGCTTGCCTTTGTAAAGGTTTTGAGAAGTAATAAATAAAAATTGAGGTAGAAGCCTAATTCGCTATTTGTTGTCAGGGTAATAAATGAGGCAGAGTGACTGGTTCCCAGTTCAGGCCCCTGACTGGTATGATGCTGTATGTCTCAGCTGCCTGGCGTTACAGCTCGGGTGGGAATTGTGGGGGGAGCCACTCTGTAAGGGCAACTGCAAGGAAATGCTGGTGCCTTTGCAAGAAACATGTAATCTCTACATCAGCCCTCTTAACCCTTTCCTTTACTGCCATTTGTTGTGTTACTTTATACTGTGCAATCCTCAGGGCACGGACCTGGGTTCCCACCCCTGTGTAAGGTGTTTTGCACTCACCGCCCTCCCTCCGTGCCACGCAGGAGGGTGCAGGTGGCCCTGGGTGGGTTCCTGCCATGGGGTGATGGATTCCACCTGTGCTGGCTCTTGTTAAAAATACCGACCTGCTCGCTGGTTGTCAGCTGCTGCGCTTTTCCACCTGAGTTACAAGTTGGCAGTTAAAGTATTGGATGTTTGGTGAGTAATGCAGTCTATGAGAAATATTACCCGCTTCCCTGGGGTTGACAGGGCTTGAGAGGAGACATTTATCAGAACTGTTCCTTGTTTTCTGTCCTTTCCTTGGTCTTCCTTATGCATTGCGTTAAAATAAGTGGCATGAGACAGAAGGGTGATGAATTTCTTTAATTGTGAGGCTCTTAATAGACTCCCTAGGGGCCCATTACACACCAGGGCTGCTGTTCAGTGAATCTCCCGGGTCCTGATCACCAGCACTTTTCCTTACAATGAGAACTTTCATCTTAAGCTCTGCTAGTGCTTTGCAAACATCCATTACATTTCACAGCACTCAAGAGAACATAATTACTGTCTCTTATCCAATTATAACTTGCGTAAAGGGAAAGCAAGGCACAGATAAGTAAGGGCAAGATGCTGTTGTCACATGGATGCGTGGTACCGGGGCTGCGTAGCCACTCCTGCTGTGTCGTGTAACCAGCTAGAAACCATCTCTTCCTTTGCAGAGCAGCTTGTTCCTAGCAGATTATAAAGCATATCTGCGGCTGATAAGGAAAATCTCCTTCTAGGCTCTTTCCTGCGTCTAGCAAACACCAGTCTTTTAATGAGCTATTCATGCTTAGGCAGGACTTGCTGATTTGGTGGGCTTTAAACCATAAACGTATTGCTCAGCCCAGTGCAGCTTTCCATGCTCAGGACCAGCAAGCAACGAGAAAATGCAGATGTTACCTGCACATAGTGTGTAAAAGTAAGACCACTTTATAATATGTGATAGCAGGGAGAGACAAGAGGGACCTAATACACCTGGCTTGCATTTGGGCTCCCTTTTGTTAAAGCTTTTGAATAGCTGTTTGCTCTGTGTTTTCCATTTGGCACAGCTAGATGTGGCTGGTTAAAAGCTGTGGAGGTTGTGCTCCAGACGTTCACGTACCAAGAGCAGTCAGATCAATATCAATCTCTGCAGCTCGGTGCTATTACAAAGGCTCGCAAGCGCATGTTCAACTGTGATTGTGCCCACAACGGAGATCAAAGTGAGCTGAATGATGTTGTAGCTCCTGGGATACTGCAATAGAGATACAGAGGAAGGTTGAGGCAACAAGCTAGGGGAAGATGCAAATGAGAATGAATGAGCTCATTTGCCCCAGTGAGCTAAGTTAATTAAGGATGAAAAAAGACTGGAGAAGGAAAAGGATCTCTAATGCTGATTAAATTAGTCTAATATAGTGCGAACAGTATTGTTGGGGTGTGCGTGGTCTGTTCATAGAATCATAGACTGATTTGGTTGGAAGGGACCTTAAAGCTCATCCAGTTCCAACCCCCCTGCCATGGGCAGGGACACCTTCCACCAGACCAGGTTGCTCAAAGCCCCATCCGACCTGGCCTTGAACACTTCCAGGGATGGGGCATCCACAGCTCCTCTGGGCAACCTGTACCACTGCCTCACCACCCTCACTGTAAAGAATTTCTTCCTGATATCTTCCTAATAATCTCAATCTTCCCTCCTCCAGTTTAAAGCCATTGCCCCTTGTCCTATCACTCCATGCCCTTGTAGAAAGTCCCTCCCCAGATTTCTTGTTGGCCCCTTTAGGCACTGGAAGGCTGCTCTAAGGTCTTCCCGGAGCCTTCTCTTCTCCAGGCTGAACAACCCCAACTCTCTCAGCCTGTCCTCACAGCAGAGGTGCTCCAGCCCTCTGATCATCTTGGTGGCCTCCTCTGGACTCGCTCCAACAGATCCATATCCTTCTCAATGTTATCCTCCTGTATGGTGGAAGGGGGGTGGATTTGAGCGCTGTAGTCAATAATTGGGGAGGAAGGATTCTGTGCTCTGCGTCGGGGGCTTTACCATAAACTGGCAGCACGTTTGCACCACAGAGCATTGCCAACCAAAGCTACTTGGTCTGGTACAACTGGAATAATACTTATGGCATTTTTGAACAAAGTCTTTTTTCTATTACACTGTTTCATCTGAAGAATTCTTTCTGTCTCTGCTTACCTTTCTTTCGTCTTGTCTAACAAAACTCCAAACCAAAAAATATCCTCAAACCAGAACAACAGTTGAGATTTCTGGAAACTAAACTTCTCATAAGTTCATGGTGAAGTGTGATTGCTCTGTAATTACAGTGCTTGTGTCTGTGACTATACTGTTGTGTGATTATATCTCTACAAAGGAAAATACTTTAATATAACTTATCTTTCATTGGCTGAACACAAGGAGATGAAGTCTCTGTTAAAAGCCTCTCTGTTAAAACATGCTGGCATTTTCATGATCATAGATATAGCAGTTGAATTCTAAGAAACTTTATTGGGTCACAAAAGTGGTAACAGAGGGAGAAGGAAATGAAGAACAACAGGTGAGGACAGCAGGAGTTTTTAGAAGCAGAGACAGTGAAGAACACAGTAAAATTTGATAAGCGTGTTTGAGAAGCTGCAAGGGAATGGGTGCTCTTTGGTAGTGTGTAGGCACCAAAATAGGGATAACAGAAGAAAAAGAAGGAAGTTAGAGTCCATGTTGTTGTTCCCAGATCGTTAAATCAATGCTCTGAGATCCTTTTGAGGAAATTTATACTGTCTTTTCCTTCCTTTTTAAAAAAATTTGTAGTGGTATCTCATTAGAAGGTATTTAAAATAACTTCTTCCATCCCTTTTCTGGAAAAGTTAAAGTTATTGTTGCTACAAAAATGTGACAGTAATGAGTTGAAATGGAAGAGAAAATGTCCTTGCATGTACCTTTGTATTCATAATGATATCCTTTCTGTCTACAAGCACCGGTGCCTTATGTTTTGTACAGGGACTAGGGTATCTGGCCTGGAGACAGCAGTGATAGTGAGGTTGGTAGAAATGACTTTGATTTCAGTGACAGGAAAGAGATAAAGGTGTTCTGTGAGAGAAGGGAGTTGTCAGAGGATGGATATGGCCTGGGACATCTGCAGCTATGAGTTTGCATCTTTTATTTTAGGAACAAGCATTGACGCCATATAGAGGATCAGGGTAGCTGGCCTGTGAGATGGAGGAGGGTGAAGAAAGGAAAAAGAGGCTGTTCTGGGACTGAAGGGTGACGATGGATGGGGAAGGTTAAATTTTGCTGTGGGAAAGGGCCAGCCCTGCTGCTCCCTGACATGGCAGAAAGCAGCTGTAACCCTTCTGTGAACGTGTGATGGAGCTGTCTGACTTCTGCAAACTCACTGCTGGCACATCTGTGCCACAGCTGTTCCACAGGCCTCTTTGCTTCCTCCCTGGAGAAGCAGGATAGGGGGGTGAGTGATGCAGTCATGCTTTACAGGAGAAAATAAAACCCTGGCATGGTGTTTCTGACAGTGTTTAATGCTGGCTGAGCCTTGTCGAAGAGCTGAGGGAGGTCAGCTGTGAATATCCAGCTTCACGACAGGTGGTAAAACTGGGGGATATTCCCTGGGACCGACTAGTATGTAAAACAGGGCATGGTCGGTCTGTGCTTGCTCTCTTCACCTGTGTTATTGCACCGGACTTGCACGAGTGCCCACAAATGCTCCTATGGACAGCTGTGGTCTGACAGCCCAGCACGGTCTGCATTCGGGTAAATGACAGCAGGGACCGGCTTCGGAGCTGGTTGTGGGCTGGAAGTACCTCCACTTGGCCAGCCGGCTGGGTGTCCAAGCATCGGTGCCTTGGACAAGCTATGGATGCTTGAGCCAGTCCCAAAACCCATCGGAAAAGGCTTCGGTTTGACAGAGACTAGAAATATCTTTGCAAATACACCATGAGATGTAGGTAGATGTTTTTCCAGTGCGTTACTGGACAAGCTTGTAGACTTTCAGCAGTTGGTTACAGTAAAGTGCTGAAGAAGACCTCCAGAACTAAAAAAGATATTAGCTGAAGTTGACCTGAAATAAAGTTTTGAAAAGTTACAGAATGCATAAAAACAGTGAAAAGCTTTAGTATTTTTTCCACTTTTTTATATGAATATAAAGATGGCAGTTTTATCATTTGATAGATTGCATGTATATTTGGTTACAGTGAATCTGAGGAAATTTCATTTCCTCACGGCTGTTTGTGAATATGTCTGTGTAGTGCCTTGTTTCTGATTCAGGCATGCAATAACTCTGCTGCCCAGCAGTATTGCAATGCAAAAGCAGGTCTGAACGCTTTGTCATAGAACTCCATCTTCACACCATTTTTCCCGTTTAAGATTGTTTTTAGTAGGTATGGTTCAATACTTAATACTAATCAAAAGAGATTAATCTATAGCTTTCTTTCATGTTTTCTTGACCCATAATCTTCATTTTTTGTCATCCTAAATATTTCATACTAAAGTCTTCAAACTGCTACTCTCCCATGAAATGTTGTCTTGACTACGATAAGCGGAAAGGATGAACTCCAGTCCATGGATCTGGTATCTCTTGTAGTTTTGGTGCCCTCTTCAGCAGCAAGTCTGTTTATATTCCTGGCATTGATTATTTGTGAAGCAGCTAATGGACTCTCTGAACTCCAACAGGGAATTTTATGCTGCAGAAAACTTGCATTGATCGTAGGCTAATAAATTTAGGGCAGTGGCATCGACTCTTTAATGTCATCCGTTTTGTATTGTATTTGCCTTTTAATTTTAAAAATATGTATTTTTGCCACTGTTATAAAATCACCCTCTTTGTTTTAAGAAAACTCTGATTGTGAAAAACCAGCTCTACCAAAAAAGATTCTGCTGTCTCCTTGATGTGTGGTATTCTGCTGTTCCAAGCTTTAGCTTTAGAGTTTCTCCTTGGTAAGACAGAATTCACACAGAGGTTTAATCTTGTTACCTCTGGAGTTATTGAAAATATTACCTCTGATTCAGCCCTCCATGAGACTGTGGCTTTTAGGGATGTTCTTTAGATTGTATTCTGATTGTGTAGAAATGCTTGAATAGTGAGTCATATATTTCCACCCCC